>NC_089598.1:89896765-90196765 GCF_019320115.1 Miscanthus floridulus | reverse complement strand
GCCAGGGGTGTTTCTCTTGAAGATCGCCTGTAGGATATCCCAGTTCATGCTAGAGAAGTGGCAACTCATGGGGTCTGCTATGGTGCCAGTGCCGCTCTGGCTATAGCGCAACTGCATTCAGGGCTTGAGCTACATCACCTGGAACCTGGTTTTTTAGACACTAATCAGCTAGAAGATCAAGAGGACCTGACTGGAGACTTCACTAATGCTGTCGAGGCTATCGTAGTTATCATCCATGCAGAAGATGTAGTAAACAATGTTTTCCTAGGACCATAATTATATCTAGGGTGTTATACGTAAAGAGTATAATGTTTGAATGTCACTTTTGATCCTATGTCTTTTATTGTTATTTTTTGTTCTAAAGGTGTTAGCTATTTTGAGCCGATGAGACTCAGCTATCAAGCATCGACCCAAGTACTTGGGTAGTACTTCTTTATGTATTTTCCATTAAGATGTACACGATAAAAGATCCGTATCATATGGCAGTTTGCACATACAAAGCAATAGATCTACATCTCGATCCTCCGAGGTACAAAGATCATGGAATCTAAAGAACAACGCACCTCACAAACTTGAAGCACCCTAATCGAGTATGGAGCCCTTGGACAAGAGAGAACCAGATGATTGCAGATCTTCTATTAACATAAGATTTGCAAGAAGATCTATAATCATTAAGGTCAAGCTCATGTTCAATGGCTGCACCTCGCAAAGGATGGAGAAGGAGCACCTAGCAAAACTTGCACCAGCATCTCAGTGAGGTGCTTTATATTCCATAATCTTACTACCTCTGAGGATCAAGGGATGCAAATCTGCATCTCGATCCTAAAAGGCAACAAGATTATGGAATCCAAAGCACCTAATCTAGAAGGCCTTCTCCAAACACTAGCATCCCTATGAGGTGCTTTAACTCCATCTTGAGGCCGTGAGAGGTGCAAGGATGAAGACAAAGCACTTCTTGGCGATGAGGAAAGATACAGTAGCTCACGAGTGTGTGGATTCAAGAGTGTGTGGATTGAGCCATAGAGGTGCATCCAGACCCTGGTT
The DNA here is from genome assembly GCF_019320115.1 of Miscanthus floridulus. Lineage (NCBI taxonomy): Eukaryota > Viridiplantae > Streptophyta > Magnoliopsida > Poales > Poaceae > Miscanthus > Miscanthus floridulus. The sequence goes on along the minus strand of NC_089598.1, from coordinate 90,195,721 downwards.
AAATAGGCCAACCTTGAAGATGGAGAAGTGCAAGTAATGGTGATGCAATTGTGTTGTGGGTAGTTGGGAAGGGTAGTTGGGAAATAACTCATGCTGACTTCACCACCGAATAGACCAAAAGTCATGGAAGGTTGGCGGCCATAACACTATCCTAGTCAGCTCGGCTTTTATACGATTGAGAAAATATCACTGCCGCATCTATTATTAACCCGACTGCTAGTTTCCTTCCTTAAGAGGCCTCGCTATCGGTCCAACCAGCGGTGGAAGTATAACACCATCGCTTCTATAGCTACGGTAGTGAAAGTGGCAATAGTGAAAGATCAATCTATAGTAGTGATACAATTAAAATGTGATTAATGTCAATAGGACAACAAGGATGATCCTATGCTATACTTGTCTTGCTCGAAAGGCTTCTGCTGGTCCTGGTCTTCAAAATACTGCTCCTAATCACCAACGAACTGCTCACCGTCTATACTCGATAACAACATAGCACCACACAAGCATCCACACAATCATGTACGAAGCAAACAAGATCTATAATTAAAATAGTATACCAATAGTGGAAAAAACAAGTTGAAAAGCTTGTAAAATTGTTCTAAACGTCCCTACGAACACACATACGCGAGAATCACTAAAACTGGAGCCAAAATGGTGAAGATGTGAAGATTATAAGCTCTAGATGCCAAAACCATAAATAACGTGAACTATTATCGAATTAAAATAAATGAAAATCTAGATTTTAAACCGGAATGAGGACTGCGGGTTAGATAAGGAAAAGCTGAGGGTCTCTTTAGCCAAAATACCAGCGAAGGGGTATCTGCTAATCAGGATCGTTGATCTAAGATCCAACGGCTGAGGCGGCTCGGGGATGATTTTGGCTGGCCAAAACATGCTTCACGGCGGTGGTGGTGACCATGAGCGACGGCGAGCAACTTGCCAAAACGCATGAAAAATGGCCTATGGGCCATGGCTAGGTGGACAGAAAGCATGGGGATGGAGCAGAGGACACGACGAACTCACCAAGTGACTTAACTATGGCGGAGATGACACGGAGACGGCGTACGGCTCAACGGGGAAGCGACGGGCTCCTGCAAACCACGACGGCGACGTGTGAGAAACCAAGAGTGTGAAGGAGAAATAAAAACGGCTCTATCAGCTTGTAACCTAGACACAAGGCTCGGCAACGGGTCTTGGACGGAGGAGATGCGACCGACGGTGGACACCACGGTGGTGAGCAGAGCTGCTAGGGCTGGAGTGGCGCTGCGAGCTCAGAGTGTTGCGATGGGTCAGCTAGGGCGAGAAAAGGGTGCAGCGCACCTGGGACTCCCTTTTATAAAACCTACTCCCTCTGTCCCAAAATAAAGCGCAATTCTAGCTTTGAACCTAGACAGGGCGCTTGTCCAGGTTCAAAGCTAGAATTGTGTTTTTTTGGGACAGAGGGAGTAGGCGTGGAGCACACGCTGAATCGAAGGAGATATGGAGCTCGCGGTGGTAGGATTTCCCTCCCTGGCTGAGTCTGGCTCGGTTATGAGAGGTAGAAGATGACGCTACCGAATGGGCCCAAGACTTCAGCAATTCAATGAGCGAGCCCCGGCTGTCAGCCGAACAGAGGGAGAAGAGGAGGGTGCGCTTGCGTGGCTTGGGCCTGGAGTGTAGACTAGGCCTTCGGGTAGGCGAGGAAGGAGCGGGCCGGCTGGTCTGGGCCTTTCAACCTCAGTGGAGAGGGGGAGCGGGGCAGGATGAGCGGGTCGAAAGGGAGAAAGGAGAGAGAGGGTTTTCCCTTTTTATTTTTGTTTTCTTGTATTTCAAAGTCATTTTCAAATGTGATTTTAAATAAGTTTGAATTTGAGTCAAAACTAATCAGTACAATAGAACAAATGCAACAACATGCATGAAAACATGTTTCTAACACTACGATGGATTTTAATTCAATGAAAAATTTTATTTTCCTATGTTTTCATGAGCACACCAATACAAAATTAAATTATTTTAACTCTATTTCGAAAGGAGCAAATTGTGTTACATGAACCTCCTGATGCGCACTCTCGTCCCTAGAATAGCAGACTACGCCAATCACTCTGGCTAGCATGATGCCCGCTATTCCCACGATTTCAGCCTCACCAATGACCCTAGCGCCCTAGGAGGCACCCGAGGAAGCACTAGAGGGGGCGAAACCAGAGGAAAAAGGGGACAACCTGGCCATAGATGGTAGCTCCAAGGCTAAAATCTGAAGTGTCAACAACACCTTCCATAATAAAGCTTGGGTTGGTCCTAACTCGCTTAAAGGCCTAGAATGACAAAGCGAGACTCGACTGTGTCGTCAGCACGCCGTTTATTTATCATTTCCCTAAAAAAATGTGTTATGCACTGTTAGATTGATCTCAATCCCAAACTGGGCCCAACAGCCCAGTTGGGCCTTTGATCCGTGCCCTGATCGGGGGCGCCCAGCCCACTATGGCTGGAGGGCCCCTGTCACACTGCGCAATAAATAGAGGTGGGGGCCGGCGGCTCAAGTCACGAGGTTCGCCTGAGCCGAGCTCCCCACCGACAAACCCTAATCCGATCTAGAGGGCACGTAGCCAGTGACGGGAAGCCACCAGCCACGCCACCACAGGACTACATCACTACCACCACTGCACTGCGCCGCCACTCGTCTTCCCTGACCGTCGCTGCCCTAGCGCAGACATCGACTCCATGGCAGATGCGAGCAGATCCTCCTCCACCGTGGTGTCAGGTTTGACACAATCATCTTCTACCCCTTCCTTTCTCTCAGTCTACATACCGTTACTACACTAGTAGATGTTCTAGGATTCATGTTTCTATTCAACAGCAAGTACCCAGCTAGATCTATGCTCCTAGTAATCCTATAAGGTCTAACAATGGCACCAGAGCCTCGTTTAGGTATAGATCTAGCTTATCAGTGGAGATCCGTTTGGATCTAAGAAAAGAACAGAGGTTCATCCAACCCCTAACCCATCAGGGAACAAGAACAGTACCCTAACCCATCGGGGAAGATGAATAGTGACTCCAGTGAGTCAAACCCTAACCCTAACTCACGATGGGAAAGGGGAATAGCTAGCCAGATTCTATTGAGTAGATCTCGATATGGGTACAAATAGAAAAGAAAAGAAATCAAATCAAACAGATGAACCAAATCGAACGAATCGAATCGGGCAAAGAAACCCTAACCCTAGATCCCCAATCGGTTGAATTTGAGAAGAACAAAAGAAAGAACACAAATCAGAAGGGGAAGGGGAGGCCTGCCTCGACCACTACTAACACCGCCGTAGTGTGGCTCACCAGCGTATGGACAGAAGAAGGTCGAGCCAGTGGTAGCTGCTCACTAGGCCCCTGTCACACCCAATTTTAAGGATAAAATTGAATGCACTAAACTCATGTGTGCCCAGGGATCAGTCACACACACAAGTTGACAAATTATAAAAAGTATCATCACAGTGTATCTTACATCATGATTAATAACAACACATAGTCTTACACAACACAGCGGAAGATAAAATGTAAACTCTCTCATGGAACTCCATCACAGGGAAGGTCAACTGGTTAACCACAAAGCCTAATAATCCTTAGGGAACTCCTCATACCCATTGTCATCTATTACCCATCCGGGATTTTTATCCAAATATAGAAAGTAAACAAGCGTAGGTATTTCTCGTACTTAACAAGATAACATGGGGTTATGTAGCTCAAAAAGGATGACACTGGCTTACTGTAGTTAGCACTTTTAGTAAGTCAAGATTTTATTATCAAGTATTATCAAGTTATCTTAAGCTCCCATTTATACCCACATAATCAGACATCAGAATCATTTGCATCATATTATCATCGTATACCATCATAAATGAACCACAATGAGTAACCATTTATTCTGTGAGTTTTCCGGGCCGCTCGTGACCGTGAGCATGGTTGTTATAACAGTTTGAAACCCTCTATAGAGGTGGTGCACATTCACCGCGAGTCATGATTCCCATATGCCTGAGTTAATTACTCCCATGTCACTGCCAAGGTGAGCGGGTAGGGTACACTATGAAGCCATTTCATAGGTTTCTCTAACAAGTTAGGGCCGCTAGGTTTCCTCGGCAGACAGATGTAGGAACCCCCCTTTCCTATGGCACATATCCATCATGGCTATACACATAGGAACAGAGGTAGCCCTATACCCAACGTGGCAAGCCCCTTTTGCGCCATAAAGGTAACCTCTAACAAGCTAGAAAAGGTCCTATTACTGAGCTAAAGTCAGAGCCATATGACTCTCACGGTTGCACTGTAAGTCCCAGCTTTTGTCGACAGATAAGTCCTTATGGAGGGCCAGGAGCAACATAATCAAAAGTCATTTGCACCTTCACCCTATGGATAAAGATGGCAACGGGGCCCCGATACCCGATACCCGATGGGGATTTGATCCATTAGGGGATGGGGATGGGACAAAATTAGTACTCGCGGGATTCTTAATGGGCAAAAAATGATCCCCATCGGGTAAAGCGTATAAGATAACGTTTTGCTAGTACCCGTCCCCGTTACCCATCGGGGAACCCAACAATTTAGCAGCGTATGCGAATACAGGCCCAAAGAAGCCCAATAGGAAATTTGGTCCAAGTATTAGCATTCATATATATATACTGCCCCAAAAACCATAGGTTTTATTCCCTCCCCATCCTCAGCCGCCGCACGCTCTCGCGCTCAAGTCTTATCCAGCTGCCAGCCACCATCTCCCTCTGTCTCTCGCTCCTCTTGGCCACTCCCGCGCCACCGCCACCGGTGCATGATTCGCGCCGTCGCACGCACGAGCGCTACCGTGCGTCTGCGCTGGCCATCTACCAAAGCCCCCAGCCAAAGTCTTCTGCCCCTTCATGTGCAGCATGCCCTATGCCTATGCTCCCAGCGCCGACACAGGAGACCAGCCGTGATTGGGCATCTGCTTATACTTTGGTCTACAAGGAAGATGATCTTGCGTCTCTAGTTTCTTAACCTGATTGGGGACAACGGGAGGTGGATCTTGCCAGACACAAGAATACATCTCATCCTGACACAAGCAATAGTAGATTTGTGAGATTTTTTCTTTGCATTTTGTTTGCAAATTTGGTATGCAAGGGAGCTATGATTTGTCAACTAAGCGAGTTTATTTCATGTTGCTGTAAGATCCATTTTTTTGTCCATATTTCTTCGTTTTTTGTCCACATTTCTTCTTCTGGATTGTTGATTCAAGTGCTTGTACTTGGGCACCAAGGAGGACATGTACTCAGGTACGGGGTACCCGGTGGGTATGTTTTCCCCGGTCAGGGATGGGGATGGGTAAAATCTATCCCCGAGACCGAGGACGGGCACGGGGAGCGGGACAATCTTGCTGTGTCGAGGATGAGAACGTTCTCCTGATACGCATCGGGGATGTACCTGTTGCCATCTTTACCTATGGATCAGTTGTTATAAAGCATGTTTTACTTTTATTTCCATAGAACCATTAACCATTGTATAGATCATGTTTAGTTAGAGCGCTAGCAATCTACCCACATGCAATTAACCCAAAGGAGTCAAGGGAACATGTCATCAAATAACTAGGATGTCCTTATGGTTATCAAATTTAGACACATGCACATGAGTGAATGATTAAAGTGAATAGGACATCAAGGTAGGCCCATGCTATACTTGCCTTGGTTAGCAAACTCCTACTAATCCTGCTGGTTGTCGAAGAACTCTTGGTCTCCAACGTTCTCCTCACCGTCTGAACGCGACCAACACGACAACATACAACATTCCAAAAACATTCATGCAAAGCAAACAATCCTACAGTTAGAACAGTACACCAGTAGTATAGAAAATAAGATAAAATGTTTATGAAAAGATTCTATGTCTCGCTACGATCACATCAACACGAAGTTCAAGAAAAACAGAGCTAATACGTGAAAGTTATGATTTAAACAGGATTTCCTATAGCAATTTATTTAATTAAATCTAACCATGAAATTTAAAAGTTGCAAACATTATTAACAGTGGTACTAACACGTAGATTATGAAATTACAAAACTAACGCAATTTGAACGGGTCAATTCGGAGCTAAAATGAAGTTTTTATGAGCAAAACAAATCTAGTGGCATTTCTGTAAATACTAAAAACATATTTTGGACTAAACCAGTATACTTTACGTTTTCAAAATGAGAAAGCGTACTCTGGAAATGTGCTTTGGACGGCGGGTTCAATTTGTCCGAACCCGAGGGACTCTTTAGCATAATCACCCGCGAAGGGGTATTGGCCATCCTGGGCCTTTGATCACGTGATGGACGGCTAGTATTAAACCAGGGAGGGGAGAGGGGAGGCGACTCGCCGAAGACGAAGCCGACGCGACGGCGCTGCCATGGTTGGCGGCAAGGAGCTCATCGGCATGAACAGATCAGGCCCTATGGGCCATGGTTCTCCAATCCGAGACGACAGGGTAGATGCGGGGAAGATGGCGAGTTCACCCCGGGACAAAACACGGCCGAGGGATGGCTCACGCGGCGCTCGCCATGACCGGCAGCGAGGAGGAGCTCGCCGGCGCACTTGTCTAAAGCCCTAGAGACCATGGTTCAACAAATTGAAGGCACCGAGAGAGTGAGGGAAAATAGACGAACTCATCTAGGCCTAGAGCGCGATCGGAGTTTGCGGTTGGCACGGGAGCGGCCATGGCCGGCGGTGAGAGCTAATGGGCGCACGCGAATAGGGCTCAAACGGCCATGAAACACGAAAGTGAGAGCATAGGGGGTAAGAGGGGAGCAAGGCGAAGCTCATCGTGGTGAAAACAAACGGACGAAGGCGGATCGGGGATGGTTGCCCGCGCGGAGGGGCGGACAGCGGATCCCGACGAGCGCTGCGGCGGTTGTTGTGGCTTCCTCGGCTCGAGCAAATGCGAAAAGGGAGTGGGGATAGCTACAGGGGGAGCGAGGAAGGACTTGGCTCCCTTTTTGTAGAGGTAGGGGCGCGGGGGAGGTCTCCCACGACGCGCGACGTGGGCGCAGAGCGGCGACGGTTGCGCCAGGACCCAGCGCGGCGGTTGCGGGAGGAGGGAGATGGCACTGACACATGAGCCCAGTTCATCAGTGGCTATGGAGAGGGAAGGGCACACGACAACAGCTGCCTGGCCGAGCTGGGCCGGCCCAGGAAGGGAAGAGGGGAGCGCGAGTGGGCCACAGGAAAGGAAAAAGGCCAATCGGGCCGAAAGTGAGGAAGAGAAAGGGAGAGAAAAATATTTCCTTTATCTTTTTTCCAAATCAATTTTTCAAATGATTTTCAATTTGAATTTGAATTCAATTCAAACTTTAGTCAAAACTAATCATTACAAAAACAAATGTGCAGCAGCATGAATGCATCAACATGTTTCTATCCTTATATTTACTTTTAATTTCATAAAAATGTTATTTCCTAAATTTGAAAATGCACATATAATTGCATAATTAAATCAATTTTTTCTTATTTCAAAAGACTAAAATTTTTGGGTGTTACAGCCCCGACCAAGGAGGCGTCGTGGCCAGGCCGCTCGACGGCGATGCGCTCACCCGCTGGGGAGCGCGCACGCCGGCGAGGGGGCTGGCGATGGCGCCATGGCTGTCGCTCTTCGCTTGCTCATCGCTCGGTCGCGGCTACTGCGCTGAGGAGAGAGCGGAGCGAGGCGAAGAGAGAGAGAGAGAGAGCAACAGAGAATGAATTAGGGTTTCCACGAGGGCGCCACGGCGTCGGTTTTTATTCCAAGCGAAACGCGCGCGTGGCCGTCGGATGAAAACGAACGCTCTAGATTCACTGGACCACCGGCCGGCCTAGGCGGGCGCGCGCGGGCGGGCGGCTTTGCTTGCCTAGGTCCAGGTTGCGGCCTGGGAGGCACAACACGCGCGTCAGCGGAGCTAGGTCGGGTCGTTTTCTTGGCCGGGCCGAAGGAACAAGTACAGTTTTGAGTCATTTTTTGTTTTTTCTTTTTCCAGTAAATATTTATTTCCTAGAAAATGGATAAATGGCTTAAAGAAAATAGAAAAGCAAATTTTCCTGTAGGTAAAATTCACAAAATTGAGATTATTTTTCCGCTGCGTATTTAAAGTTGTTATTTTTATTATTAAATTTGAACCAATAGGAGAATTTTATTTTGAAAAATGAATATGTTTTTAGCTTATTATAATATTGTTATTATTCTGACCAACATTGATTAATGGCAATATTATGATGGGTTTTGTCATGCATTAATTCTATTTCTGCCCAACGGTGATGTAGAATTAGTGTAGAGGACAATTGTATGCTTTAATTTTGACCAAAGTTAGAACTAAGACATGCAATTATTATTATTATATTTATGTTCTCACTCTATATGAATTGTGTTTTCAGGTGGATACAACTTGATGGGTTGTATCAAAGAGATCCCCATTCTCAAAGGTGATAACTAGACAGAGTGAAAGAAAAAGATTGATCTGACCTTCATCTTGGCTGAGGTGAACTGGGTAGTCACCTCACCATGTCCCACAGAGCCTGTGGCACTGGTGAGGGAGATAAACGAGGCTGATGCCGCTTGGGCAACCAAAGAGAGGGATTTTGCATCCCAAAAGATGTCCTATAACCTTGAGCATAGGAAGTGGGTCACTGCCAACTAAAAATGTTTGGCTGTGATAAAGAACACAATTGAGCCTGCAATTGTGGGCTCAATCCCAGAGTGTGACACGGTCATCGAGTACCTTGATAGAATAAAGAGTCAGTTCACTGGCTCTTCAAAGACATATGCTACCCAGCTGATAAATCAGCTAGTGGCAGAGAGGTACTCTGGTAATGGTGGCATAAGAGAGCACATACTAAGGATGAGCAATTTGACATCCAAGCTAAAACTAATAGATCTAGCTCTCAAGGAAGAGTTCCTTATCCATCTAATTTTTGCTTCCTTGCCAAAGGAGTTTGACACTTTTATTGTCAACTACAACATACAGCCCGAGAAGTGGGACATGGAGAGGCCCATTGCTATGTGTGTGCAAGAGGAGGAGAGAATAAAAGCTGTCAACAGTGGCACTATCAATTATGTGAGACAACAAGAAAAAGAATAATAATGCTAACTCCTCCTCAAAGCCAAAGGGAAAGGGTCCCATGCTGTATCAGCCTCAGCAGAACAAGTTCACAGTAGAGAAAGACCAGTGTCTCTATTGCAAGAAGACGAGACAATATAAGAAAGATTGTCCTAATTACATAAAGATGATCATGGCAAAGAAAGGTGAGAACATTATTACGTTCATAAATGAATCCCTGTATGCACAGTATTCAAAATCTACTTGGTAGATTGACTCAGGTGCAACTATTCATGTTGCTAATTCTTTACAGGGATTCCGTTCGACGAGGACTACACAAAGAAGCGAAAGACACGTTAAAGTTGCAAATGAAGTTCGAGCAGATGTTGAAGCCGTTGGTGATCTTTCTCTAGAGCTTGCTGATGGTTTCACACTTTTACTTAGAGATGTACTATATGTTTTCTCTCTACAGAGAAACTTGATTAGTGTTTCATGCTTGGACAATGATGGATATGATTGCCATTTTGGAAATGGCAAATATAAGATAACATTTAATAATGCATGTGTTGGTCTTGCTATCTTACAAAATGCGCTTTATTTGTTATCACTACGTGATGATGTGAATGTTGTATGCGATGATGGGAACGTTGCGTGCGACAATGAGAATATATCCTCGTCTACGGATGTAAATAGAAAATGAAAGAGAGCTCATGATGCATTGTCGAAATTATGGCACTATCGTTTAGGCCATATTTCGAGGGGGAGAATAGAAAGACTAGTTAAGAATGATATTCTTCCTCCATTTGAGCTCTCAGATTTAAAACAATGCAGAGAATGCATAAAAGAAAAGTATGTAAAGAAAATTAAGAAAGATGCCAAACGAAGCATAGGAATTTTATAGATTATTCACACAAACATCCGTGGTCCATTTCATATAAAGAGTGTGGATGGTTATGATTCGTTCATAACATTCACAGATGATTACTCCCGTTATGGCTACATTTATCGAATCAAAGAAAGAATGGAAGCATTGGATAAATTTAAGATATTTAAGGCAGAAGTTGAAAACCAACACAATTTAAAGATTAAGATAGTCAGGTCCAACTGTGGGGGGAGTACTACGGTCGGCATACCCCATATGGCCAAGTTCCTAGACCTTTTGCAAGGTTCTTACAGGAGAATGGCATAGTAGCTCGGTATTCTACACCGGGCGAACCTCAGTAGAATGGAGTAGCTGAAAGGCATAATCATACCCTGATGGATATGGTGTGCAGTATGATAAGTTACTCCACCTTACCATTGAGCCTATGGATGGAGGCGTTAAAAACCACCATTCATATTCTCAATAGAGTACCAAGTAAGTCGGTGCCCAAAACACCGTATGAGTTGTGGACAGGAAGAGTACCCTCACTAATCCACTTACGTGTGTGGGGGAGTCCTGCTTAGGCTAAAGTATTTAACCCAAACATTGGGAAGCTAGATCCCAAAATTGTAAGTTGCCATTTCATTGGCTACCCAGAAAAGTCAAAAGGTTTTCGTTTCTACTGTCCAGACAGACATACAAAGTTTGTGGAAACAAGACACACTATCTTCTTAGAGGATGAAATGATGAGGGGATGGTAGCTCGAGAAATTGACCTTGAAGAGAAGAGGGTGTATGCGCCTACTCCGATGATTCATGAGCCATTTTTCTCACTACCCGCTGTCGCTGCACCGACAGTGCAAGACACTATGGTGCCAGCACCTGTTGTTATTCCGCCTATGGCAACAATGAATGACGATGAGGAACATATTCTTCAGGATCCTATAGAACCTATTGCCACACATGAGGGGGAGCAACAACAGCCTCAAACAGAAGATGTGCCAAATGTGGAGACCCCTAGAGTTAGAAAATCAGTTATTACTGCTGACTATGAAGTATACAACACTGTGGAATTTCAAATGGAGGATGATCCCACCTTATTTGAAGAAGCCATGAGAAGTGATCATTCATCAAAGTGGCTTGAGGCCATGGAAGATGAAATAAAATATATGAATGCCAATAAAGTTTGGGACTTGGAAATAATTCCTAAAGGAGCCAAAACAGTAGGCTATAAATGGGTCTATAAAATAAAACTTGACTCTCAAGGGAATATAGAGAGATATAAAGCGCGACTTGTGGCAGAAGGCTTTACGCAAAGAGAAGAGATTGATTACAATGAGACATTTTCTCTAGTCTCATGTAAAGATTCCTTCAGAATCATAATGGCATTAATGGCACATTATGATTTAGAATTACATCAGATAGATGTAAAGACGACATTTCTCAACAGGGATTTGGAGGAAAATGTTTACATGGCACAACCGAAAGGTTTTGTCATGGAAGGAAAAGAACGAATGTGATGCCGCCTAAAGAAATCCATTTATGGATTAAAACAAGCTTCAAGACAGTGGTACTTGAAGTTTGATTAGACAATAAGGAATTTTGGGTTTAAAGAGAATGTTGAGGACAATTGTGTTTATACAAAGTTTAAGAATGGGAAGTTTATCTTTCTTGTCCTGTATATGGATGATATCTTACTTGCTAGTAGTGATGTCAGTCTACTACTGGAGACAAAGAAGTTTTTGTCCTCAAAATTTGATATGAAAGATCTTGGTGAAGCTTCGTTCGTTCTAGGGATCGAAATTCACCAAGATAGAAGTAAAGGGGTATTAGGACTGTCACAAAAGGCATACATAGAAAGAATCTTAAAGCGATTCAGTATGCACAAATGTAGTTCCTCACATGCTCCTATAGTCAAGGGCGACAGATATGGGCATTTTCAATACCCCAGGAACCAATATGAGATCGATCAAATGAAAGCGGTTCCATATGCTTCAGTTGTCGAAAACTTGCAATATGCTCAAGTATGTACGCGTCCTGACTTGGCATTTGTTACCGGGTTACTTGGCAGATTCCAGAGCAATCCTAGAGCAGAACACTAGAAATTAGTAAAAAAAGTCTTGCGTTATTTGCAAGGAACTAAAGGCCTCATAATGACGTATAGAAGATCTGATTCACTCTATACAGTGGGATATTCAGATTCTGATTATGCAGGAGATGATAGAAAATCCACATTTGGATATGTATTCACTCTCGCAGGGAGAGCTATTTCATGGAAAAGCTCAAAGCAAACCGTCACTACATCGTCCACAATATATGCCGAGTTTATAGTGTGTTATGAGGCAACGGGGCAGGTGAACTGGCTAAAGAAGTTCATACCCGATTTGAAGGTGGTTGACGACATCTATAGACCACTTAAGTTATATTGCGATAATAATCCGGCAGTACAGTATGCTCACAAAAATAAGTCAAGTGGTGCTGCCAAACACATTGACATAAAGTATTATGTTGTGATAGATAAAGCCGGGATCATGTCATAAATCTTGAGCATATAAGTACCGAAAAGATGCTCGCGAATCCGCTTACAAAAGGCTTACCATCCAACGTGTTCAGAGAACATGTAGCCGGCATGGTTTTAAGGGAAAGCCTATAATTCCTGGATAAAAGAAGGCCTAAAGTTAAGTATCTATTTCAGAACAGAGTGCTGTGTTGTAGCTGTTAAATCTATCGGCAATTGACCGTGACGATGAAACATGCTCTATGCGCTAATCTGTAATGGAATGAACAAAAGTAAATGATATGAAATTGAAAGATGGTAGGAGATCAAGGGGGAGATTGTTAGATTGATCTCAATCTCAAACTGGACCCAACGGCCTAGTTGGGCCTTTGATCCGCACCCTGATCGGGGACGCCCAGCCCACTATGGCTGGAGGGCCCCTGTCACACTGCGCAATAAATAGAGGTGGGGGCCGGCGGCTCAAGTCACGAGGTTCGCCTGAGCCGAGCTCCCCACCGACAAACCCTAATCCGATCTAGAGGACGCGCAGCTAGTGACGGAAAGCCACCAGCCGCGCCGCCATCGGACTACGTCACCGCCACCACTGCACTGCGCTGCCACCTGTCTTCCTCGACCGTCGCTGCCCTAATGCAGACATCGACTCCATGGCGGACACGAGCGGATCCTCCTCCACTGCGGTGTCAAGTTTGACACATCCATCTTCTACCCCTTCCTTTCTCTCGTTTTACATACTGTTACTACACTGGTAGATGTTATAGAATTTATGTTTCTATTCAACAGCAAGTACCCAACTAAATCTATGCTCCTGGTGATCCTATAAGATCTAACAATGCACGTCTCGAATTGCTATGAATAAAGGTCTTGTGTCCTCGAAACCCAGGAACTAGCTCGGGGGCTAAGTTCTAATTCTACGCAATAACGAGTGTTCTCTCTCAATACCTTATACTGTTATACTAACACAAGGTATTCGGGGCTACAAAACCGATTTTGGAACACAAGTCGTCGGCGTGGAAACACTAACCGACTAAAGCAATCTCGAGTATGGCAACACTAGCCATGCAAGTTTCCGAAGCTCCCCAAACTCTTCTGGCAGCGATTGTAGGTTACCACATCTTGATACGTTCAGGTGTAGTAGCTCTTTGAGTTTATGAATGCCCTGCGGCAGCTCTTCAATATTTGAGCAGCCATGTAGGTCCAAATATTGTAGGTTGACAAATTCAGAAATGTAACTGGGAAGTTCAGCAAGGCAAGTATTTTCAGAAAGGTTCAATGCTTGTAAACCATGCAATGAGCTCAGGGACTTAGGCAGCAGACCAGTTTGCATTCCAGATAGGCAGCAGACCAGTTTGCATTCCAGATATATTTAAGAACTTCAACAGTCTCAAATTGCCGATAGAAGCAGGTAGATCAGAAATAGTACATGCACTCAAATCCAGCACACGTAAGAATTCAGCTCCCGTAAGAGACTTTAAAGTAGTCTGAACAATGCTGCACTCCTTAAAATGAAGAACTCTTGCTGTCCTAGGAATAGACCAATAAGATGGGGATGAGTCACATAAGTTTGAGAGCAACATGTATCGACAGTTGTCTATATTTGTAGGAGGATTTTGCTGCCTAGTGTCAAAGGCAATAACTTCGTCACCCGCAACTAATCTTGCAAGCTCATGAACCAAATCATGCATCTGGAATAATACACCTCGAGGTTTGCTATATCTTGCAGATGGCTGAAAAGTGAAATGTACCCATGTTAGTCAACTACCTTCTGCAGTTCAGACATATATTAACTAGCATGTATCTTATCAAAAAAAACAAAAGTAGACATAAATTGGGCATGAATTTTAAGAGAAAAATGCTCCCTAAATCAATGGGGTAAAATATCTCTGAGAGGGTGACTAGACCACGTACAGATGAATCGGCGTGGATTGGCTTTCTTTTTGGGTGGGTGGGTGGGTGTGGTGGGGGGGGGGGGGGGGGGGGGGGGGTGAGGTTACCTAAATAGAACTTGGATCTCCAAAATAAGATAAACAGTAGAAAAATGAAAGTCTTACAGTTGGGGACATTCCAGCTACATCCTGAAGAAAAGACATCTCGCGAACATCCTCAAAGTATCTTTCTCCAGCTTGTTGTGCAGTGAACGATTCACCATGGAGCTGAACAAATCCGAGAGCAATCCACTGCTGAATCAAGCTACTCTTCTCTATATACCAGCCTATGGGAAAAACCGCGCAATATGCAAAACAGAGCTTGAGATGACAAGACATGTATTGACAGCTAAGCTTCAGTGATGGTAGCACTTTCGTATCTTTCCATTTTCTGCCCAGATATCACTATCTAGTATAGCTTTCCATTCATTAGTTGTCCGGCAAAGGTATCCGAGAGAAATTGCTGCTAGTGGCATTCCTCTGCATTTCTTAACTATCTGTCTTCCTATACTTTCCTTATGAACATCCACCTTTCCATGCGGAAATGGCTCGGAACAACTCCCAGCAGTAATTGTCCGGTAAAGCACCTAATTCTATTGTCAAACTCCCATTCATTAGCTTAGCAACTTTTACACTGCGTGTGGTTGCAATGATCTTGCTGCCTGCTTTAGCACCCCGCAGCAATGTCCTTAGTTTTTCCAGCTCATCTGGATCTTCTTCCCATATGTCATCGAGAACGATAAGAAACCGTTGCCCTTTTACAATAGTTTTCAATCGGTTGCGTGTAGCTTGCAAGGTGATACCAGCAGGGCTGCTTGATTTATCCAGTTGGGAGATGATAGATTGACCAATGGTCTTGATATCAAATTTTACAGAGACATAGACCCACGCTTGGATTTCAAAGAATTGCCTTGTTCTATCATCGTTGAAGACCATCTGGGCAAGAGTAGTTTTACCTACTCCTGCGAAGCCAGAGATAAAAACAATGAGGCAGTTTGAGTCATCTGTTTGCAGCATACTGATTAATCTTTCTTTTTCTTCCATCCTCCCAACAGGGACTTCATCAGCATCTGAGAATGTCTCCCGTTTCCTGATTACTTCTTCATCATTGTTGCTAGTGTGTTCTATGAAGTTGAATATATTCTGAAGATCTACTATCTCCTCTATGGTTTCCCTCATTCTTTTCATTTTATGAGGCATCTTCAACCTTTCAAAGCATAAAACTAACCCCTGTTGTCATTTGTCAATAAATGGCATGGGTCAGAAACGAGTTCATCATAAGCTACTGTAGTTTAGCTTTCAAGTAGTTGGCAAGTGGCAACTCACCTTTGGAGCCTTGATGCTAAGCACAAGGCTTTCACCCTTGTGGGCGGTGGTCCAGGACTCGAAGAGGAGCAGCATATCCTCCAAGTCATAAGCTGCAGCCTTGAGCTTCTTAAGCGTGTGACGGACGCTCTCCAGCCTTGACGACTGTCTCTCCGCGTCCTTCAGGAAAGAATGGACAAAGGACAGCTTGTCCTCGATGCTCCTATAATCTTTACTGAAATTCAGCCGCCCAGCAATCTCGTTCCAGGTGGCGTCGAGGTAAGGCTAATCAGCTTGCCGAAAACCGTCTTTAGCGCGACAGAGGCTAGCAACTCGCCGACCGCAACCACTGTCAGATATGACGGGAAAGAAATAGGCTGCTGAATTTCAGTGATTTATAGAGCGAGATCTGAAATTCCAGGAGCAGAGACCAACTAGATGTGACGCATGGTGCGGCACGGCGTCAGGGTTGACCACACCTGCAGCTGCTGGATGAGCATGATGATTGGAATTTTGCAATGCCACTGAAGCACACCTTCTGTTATTTATAGAACGAAATCGAACATATTTAGAGGTTTTATTTTCACATTCAAAATTCTTTGCTTGCTCTCGCTTTCACAGTGCAGGTGTGGTCTCTTCAGCGCTACGGAGACAAGCAACTCCCCAGCTGCTACCATAAAATACAAGATCCATTCATCCTTTAGGTAGCGCTATAGGTAAAAGGTTCGATAGTTATTTTTGGTCTTCCTCAACAATAAGACTCAAAAGACAACCCTTTCTGCAAATGGGTCTTCAGGAGAGAGGATACTTAGATTTAGGTTATGCCTCTCCTGGTATTTAAAATAGATCTTCTATATAGGTACTACCTTGAAGGCTATAGATATTGTGTTTGAGATTTATTTTAGGTTTGGCTTCGGCAGCAGGTCTGCTCTATTCTTCAATCCTAGGGTTTCACACGGAATGAGGCTCAATCCCCATACCTTTTGAAATTGGCTTCTCCATCTCCATATGCGACTTGTCAGGGTTAGGCCTACCTGCACAGCGGAGCCCACAGTCAGCTTATTCCCCATTCCGATTCTTCCAATGTCTTCTTGTTCTTGTCTAATCCAGCTGGTGGTGCGACTCTTTTCCGATATTGACTTGACCGATGCAAGCACCAAAGTGCGCCAACCTCGCAATAGCAGAGCAGCGACTGGCATTGGACGTGCTGCCGCCATCGGACCCGGACGTACGTATCCCAATCTCCAGGACTTGTTACATCCGTCGTAAGCTTCCCACAATCTGCTGCCATCGAATGGGACTGCGGGAGAAGGGGAATTTGGGGGGTTTCGCGGAGAATTTGGGATTGGGATTTCGGCCAAGAAAAGAGAGAGAAGATTTGTGACTACGCATCATGGGCCACACCACATTTGTCCTTTTTTTCCCCTGGGACAAAAAGATGTGATAGGCTCAAGGCTTCATGGGCTTAACGGCAGCTGCCTAACTAGGAGTATTTTTTTTTTAAATACATGTATCAAATAAGTACAGCTTCTAGATCCTATTCCAAGAATAATCAGTACAGCTTCTCCTGTTTCCAATATGTAACAAAAACTCCATTTTGAAATTGAAAGTCGGTTTTAGTTTCGTTAGCCTTGTCTAACTTTCACTATACATATGTAACCAAAAACTTAAGCTTATCGAACTTGAAAGTCAGCTTTAGTTTCGTCCAAACTTAAGCTTATCTAACTTGATGATGTTGCAAATGTTTATGCATTTCTCAATAAACTTAGTAAAAACTAGAAAAGTTTAATTTAGAAAAGTGAAACAACTTACAATTTGTAAGAGAAGGAATACAGCACCGTGACCTATGTCGAACAAGAAAAGGCAGCAGACAGACATCCAATCATCATCACATAAATAAAAACAACATAAACTCCATTGTTTCATGAAGACGGGAAAATCTGAATTGTGCATTTCTTGATCATCATCATCGAAATATCTACAGGCAATATCACATTTCCCAATACACCCATGTCCAGACTCCAATCCTGTAGAATGCTAGACGTTTGCTCCACTCGGCTACTGCAACTAGACCCGAAAACTAGGTGATACCATGGCTGACAAGTTCATCATGACTGCGACACGGTACAAACTAAACAAAAAGGAAGAAATGCACCATATGGGTAAACTGAAACTTCTCTATGACATAGGTATCTAGTGCTCTCCCCCCGGCAAAAAATAAATTACCCATCGATCTTCCACTCTTCCTCTAAAGCCATTTGAAGAGGATGCCTCCATGGGTGGCGAAGAAGGGGGCAAAGACAAGGGACTCGACGGCCATGAGCTTGATGAGGATGTTCAGCGAGGGGCCTGAGGTGTCCTTGAGGGGATCACCGATGGTGTCACCGATGACAGCAGCCTTGTGTGGGTCTGAACCTTTCGGGCCCAAGGTTCTTGCATGCTCAGATGCACCAGCCTGTAAAACCATGAAGAGAACCAAAATTAATCCACTTGAGAAAATATGGGGTTGGAAGAAACCTTCTCACTGATATGCTATCGTCTTCAAAGGTTTTACCTCGATGTATTTCTTTGCGTTATCCCAGGCACCTCCAGTGTTGGATGCAGAGATGGCAATCTGAACCGAAACAATATAGATTATGAATGAAACATGCAGCATGGTAAGAGATTAGGACAATGAAAACAGACATATGTTGACAGAGTGCCAACCTGGACACCAGAAACAAGAGCACCAGCAAGAACACCAGAGAGGGTTTCAACACCAAACAAGATCCCCACAATAAGAGGTGTAAGCATGACAAGTGCACCAGGGGGGATCATCTCCTTGATAGATGCGTCAGTAGAGATCTTGACGCATGTCGCATAGTCAGGCTTGGTAGTGCCCTCCATGAGCCCAGGGATGGTGTTGAACTGCCTGCGGACTTCCTCAACCATCTTGAGTGCTGCACTTCCAACACTCTTCATTGTCATCGCTGAGAACCAGTATGGAAGCATGGCACCAACAATCAGTCCAATGAAAACTTTAGGTGACAGAACATCAACAGTCGAGATCGCAGCACGGCTGACAAAAGCACCAAAGAGGGCAAGAGACACCAAGGCTGCTGAACCTATTGCAAAACCCTACATGCACAAAATCATTGGAGTGAGCATTTAGTACTTCAAAATGCACATTTTTATAAAGAGAAAAACAAACAAATGCATTGAAGGTGTTGTGGCCAATTCTGAAGAAACACATTGCAACTAACAGTGAGATTGACATTTACCTTCCCAATGGCAGCAGTAGTGTTTCCAGCAGCATCAAGAGCATCAGTTCTCTCACGGATTCTATGGCTCATGCCAGCCATTTCAGCAATTCCTCCAGCATTGTCACTGATAGGGCCATAGGCATCAATGGCAAGGCCAGTGGCGATTGTGCTGAGCATTCCAAGAGCAGCCACAGCAACACCGTACATGGCGGCAAGGCTGAAGCTGAGGAAAATACTAAAAGCAATAGCAAAAATAGGGATAATGACGGATTTATATCCCAGAGCAAGGCCAAAGATGACATTAGTAGCAGCTCCAGTTCTGCAGGAGTCAGCAACATCCTGTACAGGACTGCAGAAGGAAATTCATGTAGTCAGATACTTGAAACAATATATAAATTAGAGACACTAATAAATATGATCGAAATTGTATGCACCTGTATGCATTGCTCGTGTAATACTCCGTAACAAATCCAATAACTAGCCCTGCCCACAGACCAACTGCCACGCATAGGAATAGTTGCCTACCAAATTTAGATCAAAGTGAGATCATGTATTTAAGAAAAAAAATTGTTATTAAAATATAGGAAATCAATTGAAGAAAAAAAAAATATTAACAATATAGGAAATCAATTGAAGAAATGGCAGTACCAGTTATACACCGTCTTCTGCACACCAAAGTTGTAGATTGTGAATGTATATGGAAGCCCTAACCAACTGACAAGTGCAATGCCAACAGTCATCACAGCAGTGGAAATTATAAGCTGCTTCTTGAGAGCCGGCTCAATTTCATCTACAGCCTTGATCTCAAAGAAATCCGTTGCAAAAAGAGTGGTTATCAAGCAAGCTATGATACCCACAGAGCTAATGAGGAGTGGGGTACAACATAGGGGTGAATTCATGATTGATCCCGAAAGAAGAGATTGAGGCAACGACAAGAGCAGCGCATGAAGACTCAGCATAGGAGCCAAAAAGATCTGACCCCATTCCAGCAATGTCTCCGACATTGTCACCAACATTGTCCGCAATGACCTGCAAGAAGCAGAAGTCAATTTTCAATGTAGCATGTTGGTGTAAAACTGTAAATATCCATCAAAACGACATTACCATGGTCAATAACGTGTTGTTACAGAGCTTCAACACAAGGGATTAAATTAACTCATGTTTAAGATGTGACTCTTGAGAAATAGAATACTTACAGCTGGGTTTCTCGGATCATCTTCAGGGATATTCCTTTCAACTTTCCCAACAAGATCAGCACCAACATCAGCAGCTTTGGTGTATATCCCACCACCAACACGACCAAAAAGAGCCATAGAAGAACCACCAAGACCGTAACCAGTGATAGCCTCATAAAGGCCCTCCCAGTCATCACCATAATAAATTCCAAACAAGTTGATTGCAATATAAAGAACAAAAAGGCCACTAGCAGCAAGCAGGAAGCCCATCACAGCACCAGAGCGGAAAGCAGTAATGAATGCCTTTCCAACACCCTTCCTAGCCTCAAGAGTTGTCCTGGCATTTGCATATGTTGCAATCTTCATTCCAAGGAAACCAGAAACAAGAGAGGTGACTGCACCAAGCACAAAGGCAACGGTGCTGAAGATAGCATTGGCAAGGGCAGGCTTGCACATCTTGCCCTGGCTGTAGTGGCATGGCTGACTCTTGGTACTGAAGCTCTCAACAGAACCAAGGAAGAGGAAGATCAGGACAGCAAAAATGCCCATGAATAGTCCCACATACTTGTATTCAGTGAAAAGGAAAGAAGTTGCTCCTGTTAAAAACAAAGCAAGGCTATTTAGAACCACAAGTGTGAATACAATTATACAATAAAACCAGAGAATAACCACTAGTAAGAGAAGGCCTAAAAATAACAAAAATGATGACAGAACTATCAAATACTGAAGATATCGACATAGCAGTACAAAATACAATAGGATGATAAGCAGTACTTATCCTCTTTTATTGTTGCGATGTTAACTACAACAGGACTGGACATGTCACCCAAGAAGCATGTCAACATCAAAATAGACAGAATAATACCTAAGTTAAAAATAAATGATGGACTGTAATCCTCATCACCTCATGAGAAAGGGAAGTAAACCAGACAGTAGCAATACTAAAGTAACTAAAGGATCCGCATATCATGGAGAGCCATACAAAATCTTTTTAGGTCTACTCTGCTGGTTAACAAAATCTTCATACGGCTACTCTGCTGATTCCTGTAATGTAAGGATAATGAGCATAGTATGGCTCCACAAGTGATGCATAACCCAAGCACCATAATGCTAATCCTATCAGAAGAAACAAATCCTGACCAAAGACATGGACAGAATCCAACCAATATCACTACCAACATGAGGCAGCCAACAGAGGACAAACTGCTTAAAATCTGCAGGCACCTTCAGACAGGCACTGTGCACCAATAATTACCTTACATGACACTGTTGAATGGACCACAAGATCTCTGGTCCATGTGCGTCCGTTCTAGGATTCCTTCCAAGTTCAGCGGATGCGGTTGAAAACAAAACTAATTCCTACCTGCTACAATAATGCAAATCCACGGAAAGTTCGTTATCTTGTTATCCTACATCGGGCAGCAAGGACCACAGGTGCAGCAAACGACGTATCTGCTGCCTGCAGTAACTTATCCTATCCCCACAGGCCACAGGATGGTCACAGCACAGGCCACAGGATGGTCACAGAAGGGACTTATACGGGGACCCCTCTTGAGAACAGAGCACTACCATTAGTTCTATATGAACACATCCAGCCCCACCACAAATATCTCGCAAAAAATATCCAGTACGGACAACAACGAGTTTATTTACCGCAATTAGGACACGCACAGCTAAGAACTATTATAAGATGTGCTGGGTAAAGCGGGAGCATCCCTAGTTTATTGTTGGATCTAACTGTGCCTAGTAGTAATATAACAGTAGATAACCCAGGCACACAGCTAGAATAAAAAAATAGTGAGACATCCATACAACAAACTAACAAACACGGGACACCAGCTGATCGAGAGCACATTTTTAGACTGAAACTGAATTGCCTAAAGAATTAAGTAACGCGTGAAATTCTATTCACACGCACGGTGGACTCTGCACTTCAGCAAACTGATATGCCCCATAATCATATCGACGAGTAATAAGTAAACTTATTAGGTTCACGCCGCAAGCAAACAAAACAGTAAAAACTGCAGAATTCCCGCCAAACACCGAAGCAGTGGAGCTTATCAACCACTGATAAACAGCCAGAAGCACAAGATCTACGATTAATCGTCCTCGGATCCACAAAATCCGAAAAACACGAACACCGGCACGGGGCGCTCAGCCTCACCTTCGGAGATGGCGTTCTGGATCTCGGCGCACTTGACGACGACGTTGTGCTCGTTGAGCCCTTCCTCCTCCTCGATGAGGTACTCGCTGGCGCCGGCGCCGCTCTTCCCGGATGAGCCGTCCCCGCGGCGCGGCTCGGGGGTGAGCTTCACCTTGGAGACGAGCACCCACTGCAGCACCGCGAATGCGATGCCGACGACGGCCGCGACGGGCACCACCACCTGCGTGCCCAGCTCGGGCAGGAACGCCGACGCGGCCATTGCCCCCCGCGGCGAGATCCGGGGCGCGCTAGGGCCCACTTTACGCTGAGAATTTCGTGCGGAAGTTCGTTCGAGCGCACGGGGAATGGAGGGAGAGAGAGGAGAGGAGCGAATGACACGGGTAGCCGCCGTTTTATAGGAGAGGTGAGGCCGCTGGATTCTGCAGAAGAGGAGGGAGTGTAGGTGATGAGGATGAGAAGAAGGGCGTTTCGGTAATTTTAGGGTGGTTTGATTCGTTTTTTTTTTTGTTTCGTTTTTCTGGTAAATCGCGGTGCTGGTTTTTAAATTCAAATTTTTTTAGTACCGCATATAAAAACCGATAATGATAGGACGCTGAAGTCCGTCCTATCTGGGCACCGCGCGCCTAGGCCTACGGCCCAATGGAGCGGCGCTCATGCCCGGTCACTCGCTGCCGCCCCGTTCGCCCGCACTCCGGGCCTGCTAGCGCTTCTAGGACGGACGCCGTGCCCGCCCCCAGCTCGCTGCCATCTCGACCCGTGCTCCCTCCCTCCCTCCCCCTCCACGACTTCCATTGCAACCCCGTGCTCCCCAACGGCTCGCCTTCCGCTCCCACAACCGGAGACGAGGATAACGACGGTTTCGACTGTAACAGAACCGACCAATTATACGAGATAAAGTAAGAAAATCTTCCATCGAAGCAGATAATTTAGCAAACTTAAGCCCGTATAACCCGGTAGTCCGTGAAACCACGAAGGATTTTAAACTAATCGACATACAAACCAAGATCGTACAAGTTTAGCAAGTACCGTCACATGTTACATAAAGTTAGCAATGACAGTTGGATACATCAGAGTTTAGAATATAAAGTTATTACAAACCAGGTTCAATCTGAAATAGCGGAAGCAAATAGTTTTAAAGACACGCACACTTTTAGTTCAGATACAGTGCCAGTAGGTAGTCATCTCCAACAAAAGCATCAGATGAGAGATACGGAGTGACCATTTGCCTTTGGTCCTAGTTGTCGCCCATCACTGGGTACAGATAGTTAATGTAATAACCGTAGTACATTTGACCATCTACAACAACAATGGGAACAACGCCCTGAGTACGAGAAGGTACTCAGCTAGACTTAACTGTCTTAAATCAAAATAAAGCGACACCAAAGGTTATGCAAGGCTTTCTTTAGTGGGCTAGCTGACTTGTTTGTGAAAAGCATAAGCTATTATGAAGAAACCATTTTAAGTACTTTGCATCATCTTTATTATGACCTATCCATCTAGGTAAGCACATGTACTATAGCAATCACTTGATTAACCAATAACATTCAGTTACCAATTTAGATTTAGCATATCATATACTATCCAGATAACCATCATTGTTTCATCATAATTACTACGATGTCGTAGCTCGAGTTAAGTGCTCACTATCCAGGAGCGATGGCGATTCGAATCGATTCATAACCAGCTGGTGATTTATTCCTCACGCAAACCACACTCACCGATCAAGTGAGCTACAGATCACCAATGACACTTTCTAAGTAGCTGTGGGATAACAGTCAGGGACCGCACTTTCCAGGGACCGCCCGACTGCCAGGACGCACCTTGGGCTCACTCTTCGCGTCCCCGTCATACCTCCTTCAGCACCAGTCTACCAATCCGAGTTTATCCCGGCTCGAATAGTGTCACTAGCTTCACGGTCGAAAGGTACTTTATTCGGCCAGCTAAATATGAGGCATGCATTCAACATGACAAGAGGGACGAGCAACGATCGGTCCTTAATCGACACAGACGGAAACTAACAGCACCCCAGAACCCTGTCTGGTTGCCTCCAACTTTTTCGTCCGGTCTTCAATTATCCATCACACATGGTTAATTCTAGGATATCATTCTTTCCATAGCTAAATTCTTCTAGTAACCACCTATAAATGTAGGTAACCGGATATCACCGATCGCTACCGATCTAAGCAAGGCTAAGCAGTTATTTGATCCTGACTTAATAGGGTAAAAGGTAATAAGATAGGCAAGGATAGTAATAAATGCATCAACGGTTTTAATCAACTCCTACAACTTAATGCAACAATATATAAACTCATATATATAGAAAGAATTGCTTTTATAAATTAGAAGACTTATAATGCTCTAGGGCTTGCCTCGTTCGAACGAACTAGGGTGATGATCCACGCACTCGGACAAGTCCTCTCTCGGCTTCTCTTCCTCTGGCACCTCCTGTGCCTAAACTTCTTGTGGATCTGTCCAGGTCTGCTCTTCCTGAACTACTACTAGCAACTCCTCCTGTGATCCTGTATAATGCAGATGCATAAGTGCTCATGCATAGGTGTATCAGAGAGATGACATGTAATGATCATGATGCATGGAATATAGATGAACATGTTTAACTTTATGGAACATAGTAGAAGTAAAGCTCTTCTATAAGGTAGCCAATATCATCCAAGAATATGTACTACTATACTACTACAACAACCATTGTACTAACATGCCAAGTCACCACAACAAGCTAAGATGCTTCAAAGATACACCAAAGCAAATATCATTAACTAACCATGCATTATTTTATTTCATTTTAAACTAGGGATACAACAACAACATATATTTCTGGTGCTCATAAAAATCTAAGAAAATTACAGTAGCATAGTACTACTCTAATTAGACTACCATAAAATTTTCATGGCATTTGGATAAGTAAAATAGCCTACACAAAAATGACAAGCTATGGCATAATTATGAGTATGAAAATACTTTGTACTATGAAAAGTGTCAAACAACAGATTTGATATTTTTCCTATGTTCTACACAGTAAACAATCACTGCACAAAAATTATCATATACATGTTTTATATAATTTTTGCTCTCTATTAAAATAACAAAAAATCATCAATTAAAGGTACTTGAACTACACCTCAATATTTCTCTACAGAACATGCATGGCATATATTTTTCACAGAAAGTACATCTCAAGACTAGATCAACCAAATTGGAATCATATTTTTCTTATGTATATTCTATTTATTAAGCATTTTCCAAGAGAACAGCAAATACAAGAATTAAATAAAACCCTATACAAAAGTATCACAAAAACCACATGCAATATTTTTAATAGATAGATCTAGTCACAAGAAACCTAGCAAAATTTGTTTCATCAATTTTGGAGCAATATAACTCGAGATATATATTTTACAAGTTTTTTTAATCAATTTTTAAAATCATTTTAGAAATCCTTTTCTTTAAAACTGGATCTAAAATGCTACGGGCACCCAGCTCCGTGCACCCAGATCTAGACCCAGTCGCTGCAACTGGGCACCGAGAGCCGACCGGGTCCCATCGGTCAGCCGCACAGAAGTAGGGGAAGAGGCTCCGCCGGCCGGAGCTCACCGGCGGCGAGCCTTCCGGTGGTGCCACCAGCACCAACGGACTCCTCTTCGCAGCGCGAGCTCGGCAAGCTAGAAAAGGGCAGCGCGGATAGGTGCTATCCACCATGGTGAGCTATGCCGACGAGCGACGGAGCTGCATGGCGGCCTCACCGCCGTTCATGGCCGTGGCAAGCCTAGGCGAGGGCGCGTACGCCTTGTGGTGCCAAAGAGAAGCCGAAGCGCTTGAGCAAAAGGGGAAAAGAGGAGGCAAAGCGGGTCGCCTGTGTGGGCACGAGCTCCAACGAGCTTAGCCATGGCGGTGTGGAGAAGAAGATCGGCCACTACAGCCTCTCACGTCGACGACGACAGCCGCATGCGGGCGTAAACGATGGAGCTTGACGAGGCGGAATTGTTGACTAGAGGAATCGAAGAAAGAGGCGCGTGTGGAGGGGCACGTCACTAGCGGAGCAGCGACGACGCTCGGTGGTGAGAGCTCCCACAAAACTTTGAAATGGAGAAGAAGGAGGAGGAGATAGGATGGAGTGTGGAGTGGGGTGGCGTGCGCACGGTCGGACAGCCTTGAAGGCAGAGCACGGCAGGTCGGAGCGGGCACCGCCCCTCGCCGCCGGTGAGCGGCTTCCACGCGGCGGGCGCGGGCAAGGGCAAGGCAGGAGCGCGCGGGTGCAGGCGAGCGGGCGAGGTGCGGGGCAGGTCAGGCCAGCTCTGCGAGCTGGGCCAAAAGGGAGGCGGCGGCCCGTTAAGGGAAAAAATGATTTTCTTTTATTTCTTAAATAAACAAAACTAAAATTCCATTTTAAGCCATTTAAAAGCATTTTCACAAGTTGGTGTAAAAATGAAAGTTGTTCCATTTTTCAAGATCTACAACCTTGCTTTTATGACCAAAGTCAAATTCCAAATAGATTTTGAATTACAAAATTAAAATCAATATTAATTCAAAACCCTAATTTTGAAGAATTATTTTTAAAAGCATAATTTGGCAAAACTTGGAATATAAACTTTGCTCCAAATTGCATCCTAATTACTTCTAAGTGATCTAAGTGATCAACCAAGGTACACACATGGCAAAACAAACATAGCATCCAATTTATTAAAACAAAACTATGCAACATACATATTTCATTAGTATGTTTCAATTCTATATTTCATGTCATGCTTATGGATGCATAATAATGATTATGCTCATGATTTGCAAAATATTAATGCATGCTTAACACCGAGGTGTTACAGCCCTCCCCTTATAAGAATCTCATCCCGAGATTTTGAGTTACGAACCAATTGTTATAAAAATACTTATAAGCGTTTTGCAGATATTCTCCTGTTTCCCACGTCACATCACCATCATCGTGATGACTCCACTATATCTTATATGTTCTCACCACTTTATTCCGAGTGACTCAGTCCTTAGTGTCCAAAACTCGAACCGGTTGCTCATGGTATTCCAAGTCTAATTTGAGCCGGATGCTCTGAGGTTCTATTCTCTCTTCTAGATCACGCAAGCACTTCTTCAACTGTGATACATGGAAGACTGGGAAGATTGAACCCATTGCTTCTGGTAACTGTAACTTATAAGCCACGGGACCCTTCTTCTCTATGATCTTGTACGATCCTACAAACCTAGGAGCGAGCTTTCTCTTTACTCCAAACCGTTGTACTTTCTTCATTGGAGTAACCTTCAAATAAACATAGTCACCTACCTCAAACTCAAGTGGTCTCCTTCTCTTATCAGCATAACTCTTCTGGCGTGACTGTGTTGCTTTTAGGTTTTGTTGGATAATACGAACCTTTTTCTCAGCCTCGTCAACAAAATTGATTCCATAAAACCTTCTCTCTCTAGGCTCAACCCAATTCAATGGGGTCCTACATTTTCTATCATACAATGCTTCAAATGGAGCCATCTTGATACTCTCTTGGTAACTGTTGTTATAAGCGAACTCTGCCAAAGATAACCATGATTCCCATGAACCCTTAGACGATAACACATAGGCTCTAAGCATATCTTCAAGAACAGCATTAACTCACTCTGTCTGCCCATCTGTCTATGGGTGGTAAGCTATACTCCGAATCAAGCTAGTACCCAAACCTTTATGAAGATGCTCCCAAAAATGAGCGGTAAACTGTACACCACGGTTAGACACGATAGTCTTTGGTATACCATGTAATCGAACAATCTCTACAATATACTTCTTAGCATACTGAGGTGGTCGAAAAGTGTTCTTAACTGGTAAAAAGTGAGCTGATTTGGTAAGGCGATCTACAATTACTCAAATCGAATCATTCCTCTTAGGTGTGGTGGGAAGACCGGTGATAAAATCCATACTTATATCATCCCATTTCCAATCTGGTACTAACAAAGGTTGCAACATTCCTGTGGGTCTCATGTGAAGAGCTTTCACTCTACAACACATGTCGCAACGAGCAACATACGCTGCAATCTCCTTCTTCATCTTCGTCCACCAATAACGAGGTCTCAATTCTTGGTATATTTTGTTACTTCCAGGATGGATAGACAACTTAGAGTGATGAGATTCATCCATCAATTTGTTCTTGAGCTCTCGATCTTTAGGTACAACCAGACGGTCCTTAAACCATAACACTCCTTGTTCATCCACTCTAAAGTGCTTGGTCGGTTCTTTCTTCATTTTCTCCTTGATATGGAATATTCCCTTATCTGTTTCCTGACCCTCAATGATCTTGCTCTCTAAGGTACAACTAACCTAGATATTATGCAACACAGCAGGATGCAACAAATTGAACCCATCTTCAAATAATGGTTGCACAGCAAGAGAATGTGACTTCCTGCTTAAGGCATCTGCTACCACATTTGCCTTTCCCAGATAATAGTGCACATTCAGATTATAATCCTTTATCAGTTCTAACCATCTTCTCTATCGCATATTCAACTCAGACTAAGTAAATATGTACTTGAGACTCTTATGATCTATAAAAATATTGCACATATTCCCAAGCAAGTAGTGTCTCCAAATCTTTAGAGCATGCACAACGGCCGCAAGCTCTAAATCGTGCGTAGGATAGTTAACCTCAAGCTTCCTCAACTGACATGAGGCATAAGCAATGACCCTTCCGTCTTACATTAGAACACATCCTAAACCATTCTTTGATGCATCGCAAAACACATCAAATAGCTTCTCTATATCTAGTTGTGCAAGAACAGGAGCAGTGGTTAGCAAATTCCATAAGGTGCAGAAAGCTGCCTCACAATCCTCTGTCCAAATGAACTTATGATCCTTCTGTAGCAAACTTGTCATTGGCTTGGCAATCTTCAAGAAGTCCGGTATAAAACGACGATAGTAACTGGCTAATCCAAGAAAACTCCAAACCTCATGAACTGTGCTTGGTGCCTTCTAGTCCATAACCTCTTGTACCTTACTAGGATCCACTGAGATTCTGTTCTCAGATAGCACATGACCGAGAAAAGGAACTGTCTTCAGCTAGAACTCACATTTACTAAACTTAGCATACAACTGATGATCTCTGAGTCTAGTCAAGACAATTCTTAGATTCTCTTCATGATCCTGTTCATTCTCTGAGTATACTAGAATGTCATCAATGAACATAATCACGAACTGATCCAACTCCGGCATAAAGACCGAATTTATCAGATACATAAAGTATGCAGGAGCATTTATCAAACCAAAGGACATGACAAGATACTCGTATAAACCATATCTGGTGGAGAACATAGTTTTGGGTATATCTTGTGGTCTAATCTTGATCTGATGGTACCCTGATCTCAAATCTATCTTGGAGAACACCTTGGCTTTTGACAATTGATCAAACAAGATATCAATCCGAGGTAAAGGATACTTGTTTTTAATTGTCACCGCATTCAGTGGCTGGTAGTCCACGCACATCCGTAAGGAGTTATCCTTCTTCTTCTTCACAAATAGTGCTAGACATCCCCATTCCAATGAACTTGGATGAATTAAACCCTTAGTCAATAGATCTTGGAGTTGTTTCTTCAACTTGGCTAATTCATTTGGAGGCATCTGATAAGGTCTTCTTGAGATCGGTGGTGTTCTAGGGATTAACTCAATGGCAAACTCAACATCTCTGTCTGGTGGAAGACCGGGCAATTCATCTGGAAACACGTCCGGAAACTCGCACACTACTAGAATCTTGGCTAGAAGAGTAGTTTGGACTACACAAGTTGTACTGGTCAGATCTATTCTCCAAGGTAAGGTTACTTGAAATGTACCTTCTCCAACAGGTTCCTTGAGAGAAATGCTTCTTCCTCCAACATCAATTACTACTCCCATCTTATTCATCCAGTTCATTCCTATAATCACATCCAGAACTAGCCCTGGCATAACTATCAAGTTAAGCTTATACTGCCTATTTGCTATACACAGGGTTATCTCCTAGATTATCTGATTTGTTAACAGATTAGCCCCAGCTGAACTGATTCGATAAGCACATTCCAATTCAACTATCTTTTGCTCATACTTTCTTGCAAATGCTTGACTTATGAATGAATGAGATGATCCAGAATCAAACAAAATGACTGCAGGATGATTGTTGATAGAAAACATATCGGCTGTCACAGGCTCTCCTTCTGGGATGTCATCAATGGTGGTGTGGTGCACACGAGCTTGGTACCGATTCTGCTGCTTCTTGGGATATGGGCAAAACTTCGCAAAATGCCTAGGTTGTTTGTAGTTGAAACATGGCCCTCTTACTTGAGTAGCAGCTCTAGATGAACTGCCTTGTCTGATCTTGGCTTGTGGCACTGCCATCTTGAATGGCTTCTGATTCCTCTAAGGTTGCTGGGCATTCTGATTCCTCTGTTGGGGTGGCCTGAACCTTGCACCAGGGGCAGGCGGACGATACGCCGAATGATTTGCCATCGGGGCCCTTGACTGGGACGGATATACATTGTTGTTCTTTTCTTGCTTTAAGCAGTCACTAACAAAGTCATTGAAACCAGTTCTGGTGTTAGTACCCACGTGCTTTATCATCTTGGGATTCAGACCTCTCTTGAAACTAGTGATCTTTTTGGCATCGGTATTCACCATGTTAGAGGCATAGCGACTTAGATTGTTGAATGCATGTAGATACTGGGTCACGATCTTGGTGCCTTGGTTTAGTGCTAGAAATTCTCCAAACTTCATTTTGGTCAAACCAAGTGGATTGTAAACTCTACGAAAAGCCTCAGTGAATTCCCTCCAAGTAATGTGGGCATTGGGGGGAAAAGTGGTGCGGTGGTGCTTCCACCACATTCCTGCAGAGCCTTGTAGCTGATGAGCTGCATACTTAGTTTTCAACACTTCTGTCATCCTTAGAACATGAAACTTATCTTCCATGGTGTTTATCCACTCTTCCGCATCCAATGGCTCTGCCGCTTCTTTGAAAATTGGTGGTCTGGTGTCCATAAAGTCCTTGAAACTGCTATGATGATTCGCTTTATGTCCACCTAGGTTTAACCCACGGCAGGTGTTGTCAGCAATATGGCGCAATGCAGCTTCCATGTTCTGCTGCATGCCCTCCATGTTGTGTTGACTTTCAAGGAACTGTGCGAAGAACTATTCCGTGGTGTACGGTGGAGGAGGAGGTGGTGGTGGTTCACAGTTCTCATTCCCAGCGGCACTACCACCTGCCTCAGTAGCGTCATACATGGTACGGCGAGTGTTCGACATCTGCATATTTCAGCAACAGTAATTATTAGGCGATGTTGTAGAAAATTGCAGGTGAATGAAAAATTATGCCGTACTGAATTCACTAGAGAGAATAAATTCATACAATAAAACAGGGGCACAATAAGTCATTCTAATTAACACAGCATCACTAATTAGATTACTTAAGCGCACACATTGCATCCATTACAACCAAATTGTCAGCATACATACACTGGACTTTTGATGTTCAGATATCGCCACAAACACATCCAAGTTTTCCAACATTACATCAAGAGCTTAGTCTTTCTACTCATTATTACATGCAAGACATGCCAACCATGCAAAAGGTCATCGCAAACGAAACGCTAGTAGCTAGCGCCACAACTACAAGCCTACTCATCGTGGTCGCTGTCTAAGTCGGAGACGTCGACATTGTCATTATCCACATCCTCGTTGTCATTATCAGCTGGTGCCTCAGGTTCTTCGGGATCCTCGTCCTCATCTAGATCCATCTCTGCTGCTCTAGACGGAACGTAAGGGTGGAGCTGATTATTCAGCTGATGAACCTCCTCATGTAGGTTGCACTACTACAACACGGGGATATAGTAACAGCAACTTGTGTTACTATAGGCTGAAAAAAGTGTTACTAGCTCTCTTAGTAACACATTTTTTATGTGTTTCAATTGGCCATGTTACTACAGACTGATCTATTATAACACGGAATATGTGTTCTTTTATATATAGAAAAGTGTTACTACGTTGTAACACATTTATATATCTATTGGAACATTTGTCTAGTGTTACAGTGATTCTCTGTTGTAACACTTTTTTTAGCTATAGTAACACTTCCATAATGTGATGGAGTACATAGTTTGTAACACATATCTACTGTAACATTGTCTAGTGTTACAGTGATTTCCTTTTGTAATAATTTTTTAGTGTTCTAGTAACACTTCCACATTGTAGTAGAGTATATAGTGTGGAATGGAGTAACACATGGTTTACAACACATGTTTTACCTATTGTAACACATTTAACTTTTTAAATAAAATATTTCATATTACCCTTACATGTGGGCTACACATTGCAGAATCACACAAATATGACACATTATAGAATCTCATGAGCCACAAATTTCAATAACCATAGCAAGATCCACAAATTATTTGAAGATTTCAACGTAATACTTATTCAAATCAAGTGATAGTATAGGTACATAACGATGTGGCTCTAGCTTGAGAGCAACTACATATAGTATTGAAGAGTACAAGCCCATACTACTAGAAATGAAAGTGTGATATCTAGTGTTCTTAAATTCCATTGCTTCTTCATCCATTTTTGCACACATCAATATAAGAATTCAGCCATTAATCATTTCAACCTGCAAAGAGAAAGTTATAACATTAAATATTATTCTATCTATGTTAGTTGATGTAAACTTAAAAGCTAGTATGAACATACAAATGTCAAAGTCCGAACAATTGTTACCACCTTTGGCAAGGGCATCACCAATGTTATCGTACCCATGATGATTGATATCCACTTTGTAGAATTGATTTTGTCTCAACTCCACCAAAACATGTTTTTGGATTAGTGCTCAAAAGACCATATTTGGATATTTTGTAGTCATGAGTACCACTGTGGACCAAACCTATATTAATTTGACATATCACTTAGCGACCAACAAACATCATTTGTTTATCAAGATAATGTAGTTAAAATAAGTGATATTTTGTTCACCTACCTTCATTGGAGGAGGTTGCTCATGTTTCGGTCTCTTATGGCATGTAGCCTTGTCATGAGCTACCTCTTATTGTGCAATGGTAGTCTCTCCAAGCACTCTATGACGATCCTTACATATGAAACAATATAAAACAAACATTTTACTATAATAAATATGAAAATATGGTTCTTACATTTTGTACCTTTATTATTCTACCTCTATAGAATTCCTTAGGCAAGAATTAAACTGAAAGGAAGAGAATGGTAATTGCAATTATACAGTGTTATAATGTTATTTATCTTTAATAAATTGACATTATAAGTCTAATATATCATATTCAATGGTTCAATGAAAAGATGTACCGCTATTTGTCTAGAATCATTAGCAGAGCATTATGGAGACATTGTTTCTACTTCTAGAATTTGTAATTCCTTGTCATTAGTGTAACCTTAGCATTAGTTCCAATACAAATTCTTGTAAATCATAATCACTAGGCAAAAAATATTGACATATAAACAAACTGAGAGTATATTATTCTTGAATACAACAAACCAGTTGATAACCTTTTTATTAGAAAAATAGATCATCATCGTCACT
Organism: Miscanthus floridulus; assembly: GCF_019320115.1. Taxonomy (NCBI): domain Eukaryota; kingdom Viridiplantae; phylum Streptophyta; class Magnoliopsida; order Poales; family Poaceae; genus Miscanthus; species Miscanthus floridulus. Next base: position 90,161,953 of record NC_089598.1, on the reverse strand, counting down.
ATATGTAGACTCACATGGTTCTTTGTTCTAGTAAAGAGGAGAAATGAAAATAGCATGAATTATTATAAAAAATCCTTTGTAGATAAAGAAGTATTTCACGAACAAGAGATTTTACCAATTGATCATTCTGTTTAAGGAGTCCATCTTTCTAATTTGGTGCAACACATTGAACTCTCTAAAAAATCTAAACAATATTAAAGCCAATAGGGACTAAATTATGTGAGAATATGCTAATAAAGCAAATACCTTTTTTATAAGCATTGCTTGCTTCTTTGAATTACCATGACCACTTCCGCTACACCATTCTCCTAGAAAAGATATAGAGTAACATTTCAATATAGAGTTACAACACAAAAGAGAAATACTACTACATCAAACTGGCACTTAATAGTTCCTAGATCTCTACCAGATGACCATTATTAGGATTCTAATATTTATATATTTTTTCATGATTCCCTTGTTCTGGGATAGATGGTCGTCAATTAAATGTTAAGAAGTGTAAAACTAAATTAATTCATATAAAGCACATTGCATCCAAGGTACTAACACTACTTCCATGGTGTTGCTTGCTAAAAATCTATTTCACTAACTGACAAGTTAGTCATGAGAATGGAAACTTCATAAAATGGCACTTGAGTGACAGAAAAACATATTCACATAACTTTGAATAAATGAACATATGAATAGAATTTGAACATATATGCCCAATATACATAGAGCAAACTACAGTTGTTTTGTTTGGTCATCTAGTGGGATTGTTTTAGTCATGAATCACATTGCCCTACTGATTCTGATTTTTGAATGAAGTAAGATGTTAGTTGACTGATTACAAGGAAAAATATGAGCAATGGCATTGCTACGAATAAGAAGCATCACAATTTCATTGGTCTAATCGGGTTAAAAAAGATGTGGTTGCAGTTATGCAGTGGTTTCACAGATGAGCACACGCACGTAGTCGAACTTTATCTCTAGGCAACAGATGCAAATGCATGGGAGCAAATCTGAGACAACAATTGGCGAATGGTAGACCGTGTAAGTTTTTTCTGTAAGATACACAATCGTCGTGAACGTGAATGCATTCACAGGTTCATATGTACATTTGTCATGTTCTAAGAATTGCACAATCAGAGCACTGCAAATTCAGTATGTCCGTAGTAGAGCATCACAGGAAGAGATTAAGAAGGAAATGACAAATCCAAAATAAATCAAGGCTGACAAATCCAAATCACATCAAGGCTGAGATGACCAAATCATATCAAGGCATCAAGAGGAATTCTATTCCATGTTAAAAACTGAACCTAGGTTTCCACAAATTTTAATCAGAGAGGTGGTGATCATGACAGAGGGAGAAAGTGAGATGTTAGACGGGCATCATACTTTCTATGTTGGAAGATTTTGGAGCCGTTGTCGAGTTAAAACTTGTTGATATCCTTGGCGTTGAGTGGTTGCTTGTTCTCAACCGAGCCGCAAATCGCTGTGGCCAACGCGTAGGTGCTCGTCCCGTCCCAATCACATTGAAGTAGTCCGCGATGCACGCGTACGGCCTGTCCAGCTCCTGCATTCCCACCACTAAATTGATTTTACCTAAGTAGCTACCAAAGCATTTTTCATATATTTCAATTTATTTCTGGATAAATATTTACACATTTATTAATAATATTTTTATAATGTTTTGATACATTTATTTTTTGAAAAGTTAATTAATAAATATATCATTTTCTATGAGTTGCCTTTTATCTTGAAAACCTTGCCATTTACCTGTCTCGCACTAAAATCCATGGAGGCATTCCTGCAAAAGGTAAACTGCTTCAGCTTTCTCTCAACACTAAGAATGCCTCCATTTACAGTCAGAAAGAGTCAAAACATGACTTACCTATGAAAGCAAACCTCTATTTTCCAATGGAACTTCTCAGGAATCGATTGAGAGACATTCATTTTGACACGAATTTGGTTGCATAGCTATCAAGATGTAACCTTGGCACTCCAGATTGGTGGACTCGCTCACAAAATTGTCTATCCAAGGCGGAGGGAACAAATGAAACCTCTAGATTTCATATGAAGGAGGATACAAGAACTTTGTCTGAAAATAAGAAAGTCACTAATGAATGAATTTTACTTAATGACATGATAACAAGCATATAATACTTAAATTGACAATATTATGTCTTGTAAAATTGAGCTAACCTGTACGAATTGAATTATGGTTTATGCATTGTTTTTCTTAACTTCTCTCCAATCTCTGGCACCAACCGGACAGTAACCACCATTTCCAATGGGTTGTCCAAGCATATTACATCTTATTACTATCCGATCTCCTTCTAGTAGATCCCAAACATGTGTTAAAACAGTCCCCTTTCGCTTATTTGGTACTTCATCGCCATCATCTATTAAAAACAGAATGATAGTGATAGTAACTAGTTAAGATGCAGTCCATATGAATGAGATTGATCTAACTACATTTCCATTTCCCATAATCCTTGATCAACTCAATCAAAAAATAAGAATAAAGGATAATTCACATCTAAGCATTTCAACTAAGCAATGACACTAGCGTTTTCTCACAGATTTGCAAACTAAATTTACAAAAGATTTCGGCAAGGTAATAAAATATTGTAGATCATTTTTAATTAAGTTCCATGTAAGGCAGATGACAGTAGTTGATCCACCATCAATTCTTTATTGTATATTTGGAACTCTTTTAAGTGAAAAATGACAAATCAGATAAATCCTTGTGTTACCGAGAATATTGTTCTATTAGACTATCACTACGCATGAATTTCGATGAGCAGGTACCAAGAACGCACACAACAAGGCTACAGCAAGGCAGTCGATGCCCAGATCATATTAGCTGCGGCGGCACCGGTGACCCGCGAGCCTCACATCCGATGCCTCTGCTCTAGAACCCGGGGGCGTGGATTGATAGGGCGATTCATCTTTACCTTAACAGGCCAACGAACTCATGGCATAGGAGAGCATGTTCATGAGGCTGGTGGAGAGCGGAAAGGGGCGCAGGCGGTGAATCTCCGGCGAGGTCTGGGAAGGCGAGGGCGGACGACGGAGCAGCTGTCGTGGCGCGAGATGAACGGGACGGGCGGCGGCGGCGGGCGGTAAAAGAGAACAGGCGCGCGCTGGGGAGTTGCAAATTGGATCTATCGTTCTATTTGAGGTCCTGGGGAGACGGTTTTTTCTTTTTTATATATAAAAATTAATTTCCTTGACTTACTTTTTTTTCTTCCCCCGCGTCCAGTTTCTTTCTGTTTCTTTCTTTTCGTATATATATCGTGGCCTCCCCATTCCATGTTTTTCTTTCCGTTTTTCCCTTTGTGGGTGGAGTATCTATCCTTTCCATGTTTTTTTATTATTTTTTGTATCACTGTTTTTCCTTATAAACGTCAAGAATAAATAATAAATACAATATTATGGGACCTTGAAACCTTGACCCTTCTCTGATAAACAAATATTCCCACCACTAAATTGTTTTTACCTAAGTAGCTACCAAAGCATTTTTAATATATTTCAATTTATTTCTTGATAAATATTTACACATTTATTAATAATATTTTTATAATTTTTTGATACATTTAATTTTGGAAATGTTAATTAATAAATATATCATTTTCTATGAGTTGCCTTTTATGTATATGTGCTAAATACACATACCTTAATCCCTATATGTATAATTACTATATATGTTCTACTAAAACATAAAACATTTGAACTCGATTTCATGCTATCTGGTTCGAATTCATTTCATCCTTAAGGCATGATTGGTTTCTAGCATATGGTCTGACCTAGCTAGTGAGGCAAAATCTCAACTTGCTCTGGGTGCTTTGCCAAACTAGCCCTAAGGACACCCGCAATGGTTAGAGCTAGTTAGTAGCTCTAAGCCAATTCTCCAATAGTGCCAACTTTAGCATATACTCCCTCCGTACTCAAAAAAGTCGACGTTCTGGGCCTTTGGCCCGTTTTTACAAAGCTTGACGTTGTGCCATGGCAGGGTGAACTTTGGACTGGATTGCCCCTAGCTGACGCCGCCCGTTCGCTTCGATTGCCCGTCCGGCCGTCCGCCCGTCTTCACTCCCCATTAATTGATGTTCCTTCATCTTCCTCTCCACGCTCAACTCGCTATTAGAGTTCGTTGCTGTTCCTTGCCGCCACGAATGGATCACTTGCGCCGCACGCTCGCCATGACGCTCGCCACACGCTCGCCGGAAGCGCGCCGCGCGCTCGCCGCTCGCTCGCCTGTATGCTCGTCGCAGGGCGCTCGCCGCGTGCTCGCTGCTCGCCGCGCGCTCGCCGCTCGCCGCACGCTCGCCGCTCACCGCGCGCTCGCCGTCACGTCCTCGTCGGAGTCCATTGCGGAGGAGGTGCTCGCCATCGCGACCTCGTCGGTGTTCGCGGACTCGGATGAGACGTTCGCGGACGTCGAAGAGGTGCCGGACTCCGTCGAGCAGGTCGCGGCCTCGTCGGTGTTCACGGACTCGGATGAGACGTTCGCGGACGTCGAAGAGGTGTCGGACTCCGTCGAGCAGGTCGCGGCCTCCGTCGACATGGTTGCAGACTCAGTCGACATGGTGCCCGACTCCGTCGAGCCTGACTCCGTCGAGTCTCTATGCCCTCGCTGTGGCACGTTCCACGCTGGCGGTGTCTTCGGAGAAGCTTGCTACCAAGCTCGCCGGAACGCACGCAGGTGTGGCCGTTGTGGACTTCTACACGAAGATTACGATATGCCAGTAAAGTGGTTCCATCTAATGGACAAATTCGATTGCGAGTTCTATATTCCTGATGTGGCCAAACTTGAAATGGATGGTACTAGAATCAAGTTGACTGATGACGTTTTGAAGAAGGTGGAAGAGCATATTAAGAAGCAGCAAACAAAGAGCACTAAGGTACAGTACAGCATCTCTCAATTTGGCCATTGCAAACCTAAGATACACTCATCTAATAATTTGCATAAACTTGCATCTTCTAATTTGTTACAGGAAGACTAGCAAGTGATTCGGCTAGCAATGAAGCTTCACAAGGGATTTGCAATGGCAGCCTCTTTTCCCTCTCTAGTGCTTGTTTGTTCATGTGAGGAATCTTGATTTTGTTGCAACCTTTTACCTTCATTGCTTCCTTCAAAACAGTTTGTAGTGTGACAAAGATCCTATTTGCTTTCTTTGGACAGTACTCCAAAAATGCCTACAAAAAACAGATTGTAGTGAGTAGAGTACTTTAGTTGTTCAAGATCAATTTAATCAATCGAATGGATGATCATTTACCTCTTGCACTGCTGGAATTAGATCTTTAATTGTCTTAGCATCTTTCTTGTATTGAATGGCTTGAATAGCTCGAAAAAACCCCAAATCTAGAATGTTAAAATCTGGAGAATTGGGTGGTTGACATATAAGCCTAATGTCAAACCCATCTTGCTTTGCAACCGCACAAAAATGAGGATCATCAACTTTTAAATGAGATGGAGCATTATCTTGTTGAATGAATATTGGCTTGTTGACATCTTCTCTTGGCCACTTTGCTCTAATTGCGGGCAACACTCTATTTATCATGAAATCTCTTATCACATCCCTTGTGATTGATTGAATTGGTTTGATTACTTCCTCTCCATGAAGACGGTTGTGGCTTCCTCTAATAGCTTGTTCAAAATTGACTAGTGGAAAGCAACCTATTTTGCCATCAAACACACATACTCCATTTCTAAATCGTGGCCGAGCACATACACATAAGAACATGATCCTAGGGATGTAGTTCTTGTTCTTGCAAAGGCGGTGTGGTTCATCTTCCTCGGGTAGCAAGTAGTACCTCTCTGATTTTTGAGTGAGGTAGAACCACTTCTCATCAATAAACACAAAGTCAAACAAATCCTTGAACTTTGGATCATCAAGCAAACCTTGATCAATCATGTCAATGCACCACTTCAACCTAGTCTTCTTGTTATCATCAGTGAGGTAAGGTTTGATGCTACTAGAGTGGCGCCTAATGAAACCCCTTTTCAAATACCTTTGTATCCTAGATTTGCTAATACCAAGTTTACTAGACACATCTTCTATGGTCATCCTTTGCTTGAGAGGAATATCCCGCAACTTTTCCAAATCTAGAGGGATTGCTTTGCGGCCACTTCTACCTTTCTTTAGATTAGGAACCACGACCGGAATGTTTTGAGAAAGTTGGTTTTTACCTTGCCTCCATATGCGCTGAACCGATCTAATTTTTACTCCAAATTGGTTAGATACAATTGTTGTATCATGCTTGCCTAGTTTCCCATTTTTGCTTCTCATCAACAATGCTTGATACACTTGTTGTCTAACACGATCAGAATAGTCATTCTTCGGTTGGTGTAGTGGAACGGGAGCATCACCATCTTGTTCTAGCAAAACGAAAAAACAAGCTTTTTAATAGTACAAAGTAGTCACGGCATGATGTAGTTAAAGGAAAAAACCAATCATTTTAATAATGATAACAACAAGCTTATTTACAGTCCAAAGTAGTGACGACATGATGTAATTATAGGAAAAAAAACAATCATTTGCATGGGGTGCTGTTCATATAAATGAGAGGACTGTAAATTAGGCACGGCATGACTAGTAAAAAAACAGCTCCAAATTAGGCACGGCATGACTAGTAAAAAAACAGCTCCAAATTAGGCACGGCATGACTAGTAAAACAAAAAAACAAAGTGAGAGGACTGTACCAGTGAGGTTTTGTATGTAATCAAAGTCAACAGCTCCAAATTCATCTAATGGTAAGTTCAAATCTATTCCTGTTGAAAAGGAAAGACCACACTTAGAAAGGAAAATAATTTGCATGGGGTGTTGTTCATATAAATGAGAAAGAACAAACTGAGAAAGACACATTACCGTGGTTCTCATCTTCCAAAACTGGCTCGTTGAGATCGATGGGAGGGTTGCCGTCGTCATCTTCTTCCAAACGAACGTTTAGATCAAAGGCAGGGAAAAAAGCACTCATTGCTCGGTTAAGTGGACAGAGAAGATGGCAAGAATAGATGGTTGAGAAAGAAGGAAAGAGAGGCGTTTAAGCAAGCAAGCAAATGGCGTGGAGAAGAGAGAAAGCAAGTTGCCGCATAAATAAGCCAGTGGCGTGGAGTACAGGCAGCTCAAACGTCGGTGCTATCCGAGCGCGCAGGCAACAAACGAAAATGAAACAAGTGCCAAATGAAAATGAAACAATTGCCCCGCGCGCATGCAAGACTGCTGTCCGCGCCAAGCGAAAATGCAGGCGCCGAGCAAAACTGCTGTCCGCGCGCGCCACGCAGGGCGAACAGTGCCATGCAGCGGACCATCGCCATGCAAAATGAAATGGGCAACAAAAAAGGTGGGGCAGCCGGGATTCGAACCTGGGGCGCAGCAATGCAGGCTCCGCGCACTAGCCAGTTGAGCTGGTTAACTTTCTCGTACAGAGAGCAAGCGCAACCATATTTATTAGGGGCAAAGAAGGAAAACTAACCCCTAATTAATCACTCCTTGGTTACCACAATCCTGTCCTAAACGTCAGGTTTTTTGGGTATGGAGGGAGTAGCTTTTAACACGGATAGCCCCACATGACACTCAAATAACCTTGAAGTGTGTGCAAGAGCTTAGCTCAAGAGCTAGCTTTTCTCTCTCTTCTATTAAAATATAAGAAAAATACTTAGAGTTAGCTTAAAAATCGATTGTTGGAGCTGCCCTAAGATATCCATGCAACTACTTGCTCATGTATTTTACATAGAGCTAACTCGGTCAAAACATAACAGGTACAACAAAACAAATTCTTTAGGGATACACACTAGGACAATTACATGGACAAATAAAGTTAATCTCAAAATTTTCCAGTTCAACTCTCTAGATGTACTTACAAGGGTAGAGTTTTCGTGTGTTTGCTCATAAGGATGAGTGTGGCCAAGTGCTATGAGCATCTACATCAATTAGGGCTAGATAAAAAGCTCAATGGGCTAGCTTAGTGATTCATTTCAACATTGCTCTTATTCACCTTTATTTTTTCAAGTTCCAAATTAGTTCTTTTTTAAAGAAATTTAATTTTATATTGGCTCGTTAAGCTTGTGTGAAATTGGGTATCAAAGAATGAGTGACAAATAATAATATATCAATTTTGATGAAAAAGCTTGAAAAATGCTCTTATGCAACCTGATTGCAAATAAAAAATTGTTGAAACAAAAATGCTGAGCTAGATAAAAATAGAACTCTTTTGGTGTACTCCCTCCGTTCCAAATTATAAAATATTTTAGCTTTTCTAGATTCATGGCTTTTGCTATGCACTTAGATATACATTGTATCTCAATACATAGTAAAAACAATATATCTAGAAAAGTCAAAATGTCTTATAATTTGGTATGGAGTTAGTAATAAAATATAATTTACCCATACAAGCCCGCCCTGCTCCTCCGATAGGAGCCCTGTCCACGTCGGCAGAAATTTTTTCCTCCGTCGGATTTTTGAATCGATGGCCCAGATCTCTTGGATCTGATTCTCGTCTGGAGCAGCTTCCCGTCGTCCTCTCCGGCTTCTTCGAATTCTTCGCGCTCTTATTTACCTTCTACGGCTTCTTCTCAGAATCCAGCGAAACTAACATAATATCCCGCTTTTGATTTCCCTTCCCCAAACCTCTGCTTCTCCTTCCCCTTCCTCGCTCTCTCTTGTCCGCTCCCTCCCTCTCCCGATCTCTCCCGACACGCGGCTAGGGCGGCCACCGGCGCCAGTAGCACGGCGCGGCTGCGGTCGCCCTCGTCCTCCTCCTCCACCTCCCCACGGCGTGCCGGCCGGCCAAGTGCCATCGGCTCACCGCGCTCCCCGGCCTCTACCGTGGCACCACGCGTGGCCGCCGGCGGTGGCTGTCCCCGGCCACGGCGCAGCATGACCGGGCCCTGCCGGTGGCTGCCCGCCAGCGTGGCTGCCCCCCGGCGCCGCATCCTCCTCTAGCCCGCGGGCGTTCATATGCTATAGGAAACCCTAGGTCAGGAGCTCCTAGCGCCGAACCCCGCTCCCGACTCCTCTCTCTCTCTCTCTCTCTCTCTCTGCCACGCCGAACCCGCCCCCGGCTCCTTTCTCTCCCTGTGGCGTGTGGACCTAGCTGAGGTCCTCCTATGGCTGTAGTTCGATTTTATGCCTCTGTATTTTTTTAGATGTACCTCGATTTGTTTGTTGCAGGTTCCTGATTTGGTACACTCTGTCAAGCATGGCCAGTCGACAAGAGGTGCGTGTATTCATGCATCCTTCTAGGATACGATTCAGCATGTTTAGAACCTTTGTTACATGGCTGTTAATTTTTTTGGTGCATACTAATGCTGCTTTGGCTATCTGCGAAATTATTTGTCTGCCAACTAATGCTGCTTTCATTTCTTGGTAGTTATGCTGGTTATGACTACGTAAGTTTAATAGCAATATGATAGAATCCCCTGCAGTGCTCTTTTTTTCTTATATGTTGGTGATTTCCAACATGTAAAGGAATTTGTAAGAACCCATGGTAGATGCAGAGAGGGATTCTTAGCTACAACCTGCTTGGAAATTGCATACAATAGTTAAGATCCTGCATTATTACCTCTAAAGAATATGATAAAATATTAAAATGCAGTTCCCAGAGGTAATTCTGCCATGGTTCTATGCAGTTCTAATTTTGTTAAATTTAGTCCATGTTAGCTTAAGTGCCATTCAGATTCTAGATTTCTGGTTAGCGGCCAAATTATGACCGCAAAATCACATCCTTTTATGATTTTAGAGGCGATTTTGGGGTCACGTTGCCTAGCTCCCCTACCGTGGTCAACCTTCTGATTATAAACCAAGATTTGGTTATGATCAGATGATCTTAGCGTCTGCCATTTGCTATTTTTTCCCTTCTTGAGCCTATGATGAAAATTCCATATGCATTGCTCAATGATATGATCTGATGTTCGTTCGCTTGTGAGATACTCGGCATGGGTGTTACTTATATGATGCAATTTCTGAGGGTCAACCAGTTATCACCATGCCTTGAGGCTCCAAGTTGATGAACAAATGATGATGATTGCTATGTTTCTGAGCCCTCTATTCAGGAAGGCCTCCCTGGGTACCGAGTTGGTACACGTCGCCCCTAAAACTGCGATTGGTCCATGCCAGCACTGCATCATCTTCGTCTTATCTGATTGGTCCACCTTAGCAACACAGCTTCCAATACAAGCAGTCGTCCCTCTCGCCTTGCTATTGTTTCCTTCTTGAGCCTATGATGAAAATTACATGTGCATTGCTCAATGATATGATTTGATGTTCGCTCGCTTGTGAGGTACTGGGCATGAGTGTTATGTTACTGATATCAAGCAGTTTCTGAGGGTAAACCAATTAACACCATGCCTTTTTTGGCCATCAGTTAACACCATGCCTTGAGGCTCTAAGTTGATGAACAAATGATGATTGCTATGTTTCTGAGGCCTCTAAAAATCATGTCTTCGTTTACAAAAGATTCTTATCTTCTTCACTATGACAGCATACTTTTCCTGTCGCTGTCATTTTACATGTTTGTTGTTAGCAAATGATCTCCCTCTACAAGCAGTGCAAGCTACGCATTCAGTAAGTCACAATTGTATTTGCACATCCAAAATGATTCGATATTTAGGGGAATGAAATTTGGGGGTGTTTGCTGCAGATTTGCCTCTCTTTTTTTGGCTATATCATCTGCTGCATGCAAGCCTTATTTTTTGAGAAGTCCCGTTTACAACCTTATCTAGCATTCTGCACTTTTTTTTTGCATCTCCTTTTACCTAGGTCAATTGGTTATTCCTGTTTTTCCCCATCTCTTCCTACCTATTCTCTTTTCTGTATTTTTTGGAAGGCGCCAATGAGAGTTGTTATTTGTTGGCTATTCAGTCACAGACTATGAAGCTAGAACTGCCTCTTACTTATGAAATCTAAACTCCTGAGGTCATTGCCTGTGATGATTTCCTCATTTGTCTAATCTGAGTTCTTCCTTTCCTATTTCATTGCATACTTGCTTACATTTTTCCTTTCTTCGGCCTGTGATAAAAAGTCCATGCTTCGGCAGTGGAATTTCTATCAGTTTGTAGTATTTGGTTGCTTCAAATAGATAAGTTTCTGCAACGTCCTAAACAGTTCCCTAAGGATTGACAACTTTTTCTAAGGGATAGTGCAATGTATAACTGATTTTTTTCTACATAGAATGTCGCCTTTTCTTGTGCTCCCTTTTGTTTGTCCAGTATCAGGCTTTATCTTAGATGGTCATGATGATTGATCAACAATGGACTCATGAGGGAATACCTAAAGAGCTAAAATCCGTTATGTCAGCAGATTCGAGATAAGTAACAGTGATTGTTCTCTAGCTTATTAGTTTTCAAGAATACTTGACTGCACACTGCAGATGTTCAGTGGAGTCAAATTAGGAAGTGTGCTTGCATGCTTTGTAGTAGGTGTTTGCATCAGTCGATATTCAAGGGAAATGCTTGTGGCTGCAGTGTATGTTATGTTTTAGTAATAACGCAATTTGATATCACAAAAGGGCAACTACACTATGCTTATCAGGTACTCAAATTTGGCAATCGACGTCTTAGTGACATACTTTGGACATGTGTTCATTTCCTCCCTTTAGTTTTCCGTCATTGATTCCCACCTCTTTTTTAAAATCTTTGGACCTCTGCTAGACAATTCTATACATGGCAGTTTTTAAGTTCTTTTCGTTACGATCTAAGTGTGTCATATATAAATGTCTCAGTTTGAGCTATACCATGATGATCCTATTTTAACTTATTGGGATCATATATCTATTCTGATTGGTGTTTCAATTCTGAGGTCCTATTCGATTGCTTTTTCATATTTGTATTTACACTGATTTTCTATAGCGTTCGATTTGCTGTGTGCAGCTTGATATTTTTGGGTGAACCAAGTGTTCTTTGCAACATGTGTAAGTTACTATTGCATATGGTCCTATTTTCACAAATTTATATTGTAATATGAGCTATAAGAAATTTATGCAGGCTTAGATTTTCTTCAAGAGTAATCTGATCTAGGCTTTTGGTTTCCTTTTCTACCAACAGTCAACAATAGCGCAATTACACATAGCAAAATTAAAGCTCCTCTAGAAACAACAAAACTACCCCAGAGAGGAGTAGCTTCCTGATGGCTACGGCCAAGAGATGGCAAATAGCCTACAACCTTCTTCCCCACCTTCTTGGCTATACATTTGCCAAAAAAAGAAAGAAAGAAAAGGAAACCGATATGCCTCTTATTAGGTAGCATTATGCATAGGTAGCTAATTGGGTAACTAACTTGGGAGCGCTAATGAATCCTGCATTGTGCTCTGCCATGGCAGGCCTCTATAATTGCATCAGCAGCGATTGAGGAGGAGATGAGGAACTGGTAACACTCTTAGCCCTCTGCTTCTGTTTACCAAGCACCAACCATTCCTCCCTATCCTACCTGAATTAAGAAAGATCACGCTGCTCTACCTACCTACTATTTTAAATTGATTGTCTTTGCTGCTGCATAGAGTGACAACATGGAACAAGATGGCTGCTTCGTCATTTGGCGAGATGTGCCAGGTTATATTTATCACATCAGACGCGGCCGTGATTGCCTTGCCATCTCAATCCTATGTACATATATAGCAATGGTTCCTGGGAAACACACATCAGTCTCTTTATAAACTTCGTCGTGTCACTCTATATGTACTCATTATGTCGCTACTTCAACTATGCTTAATCTACTATGGCTGTGTAATGTTATCAACTACTTACCTATCTATTTTACTGCTAACTCGGTTTCTGCATTGAAAGATTCAATATATATTTTCGAATGTGAACTTACCTGTGTCTACCAACGCGCGCAAGGGCGTGCGCCTTCCACTAGTAAATTAAATTTTGCAGTGAAATGGCTATATCGAGATAAATAGGGAATTATCCTTTTATAAAAAAATAGGGGATTTTCCATGATTTAGGAGAATTTGATTTCGGAGTACACTCTAGCCTCGCGCGTTCCTTCAATTTCCCCACTCTCGTTCCTCTTCCCCGCGCGAACCGCATCTTCGGCAGGCAAATCCGTTTCCCGCGGCACTAACGCGCCAAATCCCAGTTTCCCGCGACACCCACGCGCCTAATCCCTCAGTTTCCTACGCCACCCACGCGCCACATACCTCTCATCCTACTTCCCACCGCACCCACGCAATCTAAATCCATCTGTACCTCATAGCTTTCCTGAAACCTAGCATCCCCAATCTCCAAATCTTTAACAGTGATGAGCCACCGATCCAAACGGGAGGTTGCTCCTCCCTCATTTCAAACTCTATCTGCTAGCGTTCCTTGGTGGGGTGCTGCAGTGTAGCCCCAAGTTGCCTTCGCACAGCCTGGTGAATCCATGGTCCCTCCTCCAGGTAAAACCGCTAATCTCAATGGTCTTAAGTGAGAAACAAATCGAAACAGGGTCACCACAGCAAGATCTGTTGCGGCCAAAATCAAAGCCGCAAGTTGTAACTTGGGGTTTGTGCTAGGAATCGAAGTTATAGCAGCTGTAGTATGTGGTTTGTTTTTATCTGGATCGACATCAAACCTTCTATTTTCTTTTCTTTTTATGGCTCTTTTTCCGGACAAGAATATGTGACTAGAGGTTGGATTTGGTTAATGGATCCGTGAGTGTGCTAAGCCCAGATGGGGATTTGGTTGCTCTTAACAGAGCCTAATCTGAGATTAACAGAACCTTTCTTTTGTGGTTAGTTTTTTTCTTTCAGTAGACTGCAAGATTAGGATATTTTGAAGTTGAGATGTAGGTCAGGAACGTGGAATGTGTGCTGCATTTGTTGAGTTCTTTCACCAAGATAAATGTTGAACATGACAACATAATAAGCTCCATATTAGTCATTTTGTTTTTTTATGCAGGTTGGTGGGCTGCACCATCGGCACAAAACAGATCATTTGTTTCCCTCCATAGCCTTCCTATTTTGATCTGAACCAGTAGCTTCCAAAGTGAGTGACTCTAATTCGATGTTCTTAAGGAAACATAAAGAGTTAATATGAAATTTTAAGTAAAAAATTATCTCTGCTACAGTTCTAATGTACTTATCAGATCAATTGAAAATCGCAACTGAACAATAGCAGAAGTTCCTGCCGAATTTTATTGTACCATATGCTTGTATAGTGCTTAGTTTAGTTAACTCTTCTGCTACTGTACAGAGTATATCTTAGGGCCTTGTACTTCGAAGTTCTAGTAATAAGCATTGTACAGAGAAGTTGAAACCAAGGTGGGATATTTTTTGGGCTTTATAAACCAAGTGGGGTATCAAGCATGTTCATGTAGCAATTTCTAGCTGTTGCATTTGAAACATGGGTGCATTATTCATGTCTGAGCTGGTAACGAGCAGCATGCATTTCTTTCTGCCATTGCTTTCTTCTGACCACCTCTGATGTGTTGATCCAATCATTTAGATGTTTTCTCATGCACATTTCAGAATGACAATTCCTAGCAAGTAAAGCCAACACTATTGCTCTGTGAACCTAATCTTCTCTACGTGAATCCAATGCTAATCAACTGAACGGTGTTGCAGTGCACTCTGTTCATTTGCTACTGTTTCTTGTCAGTTAAAGTGCTAGTACTATGCCCACTAATAATGAGGCTATTTCAACCTTTTGACTGGATCAGAAGAACTTATGTTGCTTCAAATTTGTATGCTTGAGTTTAAGATATGCTGGAGACACTTCTATATATTCAAAAATTTATCTAAGTAGATGATTGTAAGCTTTGTACGAGTAATGTAAATATATTTCTAATATATGATGCTGCTATATATTCAAAAATATGTGATGTTATTACTTGCAGAGGGCTTGGTGGAAGCAATGCATGATTAGGCATGAGGAGAAGAGAGTAAATTTGCTTTTCTTTTTCCTCTTTCTCTTCCTTTCTTGTTGATGATATGAGTGAGTAGTAACTGAAGGTCGAAATTGCTCAGTATAGAACAGATATTCTCTGCAGAGAAATAATCTAGATTTTGGTTGTAGAGAACGGACCTTAGTTGTGTTGATAGCTCAGATGGATACTATGGAACAATAGCTCATGGTTCTCTTTTTCTTCGTTAGAACCATTAAAGTTTGGCATTCCAGAATGGAACTCTAGGACATGGTTAGGTTAATTGGTTTGATATTTTGAATATCTATGTACTTGTATGGAGAGACCTTTCTCGTATATTTTATTATAAAAAAATCTCTCTGTGTATTGTTGTATCTTGATGTATGGAGATGAACACAGGTCCACTTCAACTCTTTCCTGTGGTTTTCCAAAACGTGTTGGTCTGTGCACTGTGCTTAACTTCCCCAAACTGCAGCAGGGGAATTTCCTCAGCTGATTCCTTTTTAATGTTATACTATCAACAAAGAGATACATGGTAGAATTTCTGTTCCCTGTTTACATTTTTCCTCTGTTCTTTTTCTAGGAAGTAACATTCTATTCTTTCACCCACCTAACGTTTTCTGACTAAGCAACTGATTGATTTTACTTTTCCCAAGAACAACAGTACAAACTATAACAGAAGTTATTTGTCCTTATACTGGTTGGCTGCTATTATTGATGTCTGAATTTCCAATTTTAGATCCATCATCCTTATACTGGGTGGCTGCCATTATTGAACCCTCTCCCTAGAACCCTGTCCTTAACAAATGCTGATTAAATGTAGATACAGTAAACAACTTTAATTATTTGGAGTAGATGTTTGGTCATTAGGTTGCAAGGCACCATTGCTCTCATCTTCCCTTCCTAGAGCAGCCCATCAATTTGCTTCCTCATGATGGATTGCTCACTGTTCTGTACCTAGATTTGGTGTTAGCTTCTAGTAATTCTCTTTAATTTGTTTCTATATTTTACCTGTTCTATTAATTTGTGTTCAGTACTCACTTGTACATGGTACTGTGTTTGGTCATTCACATAGGAAATAAGCTGCTTCCCTACAAATCCTTGATTTAGAATTGGTCATTCACATAGGACATAGCGAATTTATGAGAATACCATGTTTTGTCCTAATTGGACTTTTTTTTCCTTCATGCAGTTCTCCGGTGATCATGGTAAAAGATATTTGACATGGAAGAGCAAAATTTGTGTAATAGATACCACATACCAGGAAGCAAATTTGGCCAAACAACATTGTATGATCCAGCATCCATTAGAAAAAGGTATCATTAAACAATCGTAGCACAGTATGGGAGAACACTTATTTAGTTAGTTACTTTTCTGAGGTTTTTTTGGTTGCTTGCTTTTTATTTCTATTAATCGGTTGTCATGATGAAGAAATACTATGTATGAGTATGACACAAGTGATGAGAAATACCTACAACTCATTCTGAACGAATTGGCGTAATTTGTCATGTTTGTAGGATGTATCATCTGTGGTCTGAATTTCTAAATAAATAGTTTGCTCTTTCATTTTCCTATGTTTTTGTTGGTCTTTAGAGTTGTCCTTTTTCTATTTGCTATTTAACCACGATTTATGTAGTGGTGAGGATGGCGTTGCAATTTAATTAGCATCTACTTCCTATGATGACGGCACTGTAGGTGGTGTTGGACTGTTGCCAACATTGCTTTCGCAGGTGGTGTTGGACTGTTCTCAACATTGCTTTGCCAACATTGTAGCACAGAGACTGCCTAGGCTTAATAGAACTGAGAATGTCTCTAGGCAATGATTTATTATGATTCATAATGTGCTCATCATGAATATGACAACTAAAATGCAAAGATAAGATGATTTATTCTTTTCTCATAGTTTGAAAGAAGCACATGAAACTGGTTTTGTTATACTTTATAGAAATGGAACCAAGAAACGTCAACTTGGATTTTCAGCATAAAAAGCAAAATCACATGAAAATGAGTGATAATTGAACCAACTTTCTTATGTCACAAAAGATCATATCCTAGATCATCTTATATAATTGCAGGATCGAGTAACTAGAAGGTTTAACCAACATGTTCCTCAGTGTACATGTTGCTCTCATGATTTTGCTCCATCTAATTTTATGTACTATTTTGTTTTCAGATTTTCTTCTTCATTGTACATGTTCCTCTAGTGATAGCTCCATATAATTTACTTTTTTTGTTTTTGGATTTTCTTCCTAAGTGTACATGTTGGTCTCGTGATCTTGCTCCATCTACACTATATCTTTAGCTTGGCCCAATAACTTCATAATAGGCTTCCACATCTACATGACTTTTTCAATCATCTATTCAGTCCAGCTCGGGTGTCATGTCAGGACCTCGGTACAATTGTCTATCAGCCAGAACGACACCAGTGCAATGCCTTTTGCCAACCACGAATTGGAAGATAATCCACATGTATATGTTTCTATGTAACACTTTGGTTGTAACATTATGTTGTGTTACTATAGGGAATATACTTGTCACACATTTTACATGTTCCATTCAAGTGTTACAATATAGTACCACTTTTGTGACATTTCACAAGTAACGTTAACTTTTGTGTTACTAAAATCATTGCCAGTAACACATTTTTATAAAAAAAAAATGTGTTTTGTGTTACACCCCAAGTTTGTTACACATAGTTTTGTGTTACTATGAAATTTTTTAGGAACACATTGATGAATGTGTTACAAGCTAGTGTAACAATATCTGCATTGGCCAGCTACTGCTCCAGCTCAACCTATCGAGCTCTCAGAACATCTTCTGTGGACCAGGTTTCATTCCTCTAGTGGAGCACATGGATCAACATGCACTCAGCGTTCCTGTTAGCAGTGGTCAGACGCGCAACCTGCTCTCTTAGTGCACGTACGTCTCCCTCATAGGCTCCAGTCCTCTGAATCGCCTGATCCCTCTGACGAGTCAACTGAGCCATCTCTGCACTGAGCCTCTCAATCTCTATGCCGTGATCCCTCTAAAGCTGACGTCGGTCATCACAGGACTAACCAAGAGCACCAGACACACGTCTTAGGCTACCTTCTACTCCATCAAAGGCCTTCATCACTGCGAACATGGCGCTCATAGGAGGGTTATCACTGCTCTGTCCTTCTGCTGCACCAATCTCTAGAGATCTTCCTCTTGCTTGTTGCCATGAGTCAGTGGAGGGGTTGCCCCTCGAAAAGACTCCAACTAAAGTGGCTGCCAACTCTTGAGGAAAACGATCCATGATATCCCTCAGTATCCCAAAGGCTGCCCTGTCAGCTGTTTCTTCAGCAGTCCTGCCAGTTGACTCATAACGCCAACCAGTCCACTTAGAATCGTCACCTCGGGGACAAACAACTGCCTCCACAGTAACCAAGAGACCTTCCCCCAACTGCTCATTTGTCTAGAAATAGCAGGGCTCCATTCCATCAGGATAGCCTACATAGCTGAGCACTCTCCACAAGAGTGTAGGCTTCCCAAACTCTCCAAGAAATGTGTGGCGCTGACGGGTACGTGGAGCAAGCTGATGGCGGGGAGCTCTGCCTCTAGTGGACTTGCGAGCGGTCTGCTTTGTGCGTGCCATCTGTAGCAAATTTTGTTTTATTACTCACGTGAGAACAAGGTTAAGTTGTCATTTTTATTAAAATGAGATAATCAACTTATAAGGGGAGGAACAATGCCATGGATGATAGGTAACAACATGATGCATGCATGTTCCGTACGTTCTCACAAACTTAGGAAAAATAACAATTGCTAGCGGCATAGACGGTGGCATACAACGGTCTCTGATAAATGTAGCTAATACGTACTATACGATAGCGCCGTTATGTACCTACAAAAGATCCACTTCAGGCCAAACCCTGACAGTATGAAAAATATACACGAAAGCAGTAAGGTAATCTACTCGCTCTACACGCATCTCCAGATACACGTACAATGGTAGCAACTACCCGAACTATCGTCCTATCGACGGCATCGTCACCACAGGATGGAATTCCCCACACATTAGATACCTTCATACAAACAAGCGTATGGCATGTAAATAATCCGGCATCATATAAGCACTTCCCTAGATCGGCAGTGTATCCGATCATACTCTCACAACTCTCACTTACCAAGGCGTAGAGGCAATGGATCCATACATTACCACTTAAGTGAATGTCACTCATACAATAGCACGCCGTATGAGCAATGAAATAGAAATATGATGTAAAGACCCCCCAAGTCAGTACTTAAATAAGCCATCTAGAGTCCTTAACTAGGCATAAAAGATATGACCACTGGCACACTCTTTAAGTTTTAAATTAGAGGTTGAAACACCTATATACTATGAGTTCGTAATTAGTTTTGTAACACAAAAACCCTTTGTTTTAAATACATGCATGAACAGTAACCTGCTAAACCTTGCTCTGATGCCAGCTGTAACAGAACCGACCAATTATATGAGATTAAGTAAGGAAATCTTCCACCAAAGCAGATAATTTAGCAAACTTAAGCCCGTATAACCTGGTAGTCCGTGAAACCACGAAGGATTTCAAACCAATCGACATACAAACCAAGATCATACAAGTTTAGCAAGTACCGTCACATGTTACATAAAGTTCACAATGACAGTTGGATACATCAGAGTTTAGAATATAAAGTTATTACAAACTAGGTTCAATCTGAACTAACATGCCAAGTCACCACAGCAAGCTAAGATGCTTCAAAGATACACCAAAGCAAATATCATTAACTAAACATGCATTATTTTATTTCATTTTAAACTAGGGATACAACAGCAACATATATTTCTGGTGCTCATAAAAATCTGAGAAAATTATAGTAGCATAGTACTACTCTAAGTAGACTACCATAAAATTTTCATGGCATTTGGATAAGTAAAATAGCCTACACAAAAATGACAAGCTATGGCATAATTATGAGCATGAAAATACTTTGTACTATGAAAAGTGTCAAACAACAGATTTGATATTTTTTCTATGTTCTACACAGTAAACAATCATTGCATAAAAATTATCATACACATGTTTTATACAATTTTTGCTCTCTATTAAAATAACAAAAAGTCATCAATTAAAGATACTTGAACTACACCTCAATATTTCTCTATAGAATATGCATGGCATATATTTTTCATAGAAAGTACATCTCAAGAATAGATCAACTAAATTAGAATCATATTTTTCTGATGTATATTCTATTTATTAAGCATTTTCCAAGAGAACAACAAATACAAGAATTAAATAAAACCCTATACAAAAGTATCACAAAACCACATGCAATATTTTTATAACAGATAGATCTAGTCACAAGAAACCTAGCAAAATTTGTTTCATCAATTTTGGAGCAATATAACTCGAGATATACATTTTACAAGTTTTTTTAATCAATTTTTGAAATCATTTTAGAAATCCTTTTATTTAAAACCGGATCTAAAATGCTACGGGCACCCAGCTCCGTGCACCCAAATCCAGACCCAATCACTGCAACTGGGCCTCGAGAGCCGACCGGGTCCCATCGGTTAGCCGCACGGAAGCAGGGGAAGAGGCTCCGCCGACCAGAGCTCACCGACGGCAAGCCTTCCGGTGGTGCCACCGGCACCAACGGACTCCTCTTCGCAGCACAAGCTCGGCAAGCTAGAAAAGGGCAGCGCGGATAGGCGCTATCCACCACGATGAGCTACGCCGACGAGCGGCGGAGCTACATGGCGGCCTCACCGCCGTTCATGGCCGTGGCAAGCCTAGGCGAGGGGCACGTACACCTTGTGGTGCCAAAGAGAAGCCGAAGCGCTTGAGCAAAAGGGGAAAAGAAGAGGCGGAGCGGGTCGCCTGCGTGGGTACGAGCTCCGGCGAGCTCGGCCATGGCGGTGCGGAGAAGAAGACCGGCCACTACAACCTCTCACCTCGACGACGGTAGCCGCACGCGGGCGCAAACGATGGAGCTTGATGAGGCGGAACTGTTGACTAGAGGAATCGAAGAAAGAGGCGCGGGTGGAGGGGCACGTCGCTGGCGGAGCAGCGGCGGTGCTCGGTGGTGAGAGCTCCCACGGAACTTTGAAATGGATAGGAAGGAGGAGACAGGATGGAGTGTGGAGTGGGGTGGCGTGCGCGCGGTCGAACAGCCTTGAAGGTGGAGCACGGCAGGTCGGAGCGGGCACCGCCCCTCGCCGCCGGTGAGCGGCTTCCACGCGGCGGGCGCGGGCAAGGGCAAGGCGAGAGAGCGCAGGCGCAGGCGAGCGGGCGAGGTGCGGGGCAGGCCGGGCCGGCTCTGCGAGCTGGGCCCAAAGGGAGGCGGCGGCCCGTTAAGGGAAAAATGATTTTCTTTTTATTTCTTAAATAAACAGAACTAAAATTCCATTTTGAGCCATTTAAAAGCATTTTCACAAGTTGGTGTAAAAATGAAAGTTGTTCCATTTTTCAAGATCTACAACTTTGCTTTTATGACCAAAGTCAAATTCCAAATAGATTTTGAATTACAAAATTAAAATCAATATTAATTCAAAACCCTAATTTTGAAGAATTATTTTTAAAAGCATAATTTGGCAAAACTTTGAATATAAACTTTGCTCCAAATTGCATCCTAATTACTTCAAAGTGATCTAAGTGATCAACCAAGGTACACGCATGGCAAAACAAACATAGCATCCAATTTATTAAAACAAAACTATGCAACATACATATTTCATTAGTATGTTTCAATTCTATATTTCTGGTCATGCTTATGGATGCATAATAATGATTATGCTCATGGTTTGCAAAATGTTAATGCATGCTTAACACCGAGGTGTTACATCGACGAGGTAGATCATTCCTCCTCTAGATCTGAGCCCTCCTCCTCCTCTAGATCTGAGGGGGCGCGACGGTGGCTAGGGTCCCAGCGAGCTCTATGGTCCTATTCCTCCCTCCCTCCGACGAGCTCAAAGGTGATGGGCAAGGGGCTGCAGTAGCCTTCACCTCAAACCCATCCCCTTGTGTTGTATGATGTTGCAGTATCTGATTTACAATGTTGTGTTTACTGCTTCTCCTTGTTGTAATGGGATTTTTGGGATATTTCCTTGTTGTAATGGGATTTTTGGGATATTGCAACAGATGATTTCCGAATGTTGTAATAGGTGATTTCATGTGTTGTAGAAAGGAAGTTCTAGTGTTGGGATTGTATTTTTTCCCCTAATGTTGCAACTTGTGAGTTTTAACTTTTTTCCACGTGTCGAGGCAAGCGAATTTAATTGTTGAAATTTACCTTTTTCAAATGTTGCAGCACTGAAAGGTGATATTTGAGATGTTTCCATTCTATGTTTCATGGTTGATTTTATGATGTTGTAGTACTACTTTTTGAGATATTGCAGTACATATTTTTTGATGTTGCAGTACATTTACCCTAAGGTTGCAGTACATATTTTTCGATGTTGCACTACATAGTTTTGCGATGTTGCAATATTTATATCCCAATATTGCACTACATAGTTTACATAATTTACAATGTTGCACTTGAAAGTGTTTCGTGCTCTTGGGACAAGGGCGCAGTGGGGACGGGGCGCGGTGGGGACGGGGCGTGGCGCGAATGGCGGCGCGGCGGGGGACGTACCGCGCACGAGTGGCGTGGGACAGGCCACCGCGACTGGCGTGGGCGGACGCTCCTGTCCCGGATTGGTTCGTCGCTCGTATCGCTCCTATCCGGATTGAATCGAATCATTACGTTGGCTTGGCCGGGATCGGATGGTTCCTGTTACGACAATCGAGCGGTCCCAGGTGCGTCGAGGCGCGCGCTCGCGTCTGGGCGCTAGGTAGGCCGATATAAAACGTGTTGCCATGATGCATGGATGTGGATATAAATAACTAAACATGTTGTACAATTAGAACTGATTGTGTTAAGGGAATGGTGTGTTATTCTTGTGAAGTAACTGTATAGTTACGACCATGACGAAGTGGAGTGATCAATGTACCGGTAGTGTACACATGTAACGTCGTATAAGGTTCTAATATCTGATTATTTTGAAGCATTTCTAATTCGGACTTGTTTTCTACTAGCCCAGGCCATCACTATTGGAGCTTGTTCAACGGCTCCGGCAGGGAGAAATGTTGGATCAGGATCAGGATCCCTCCGTTTCACCTCATCTCTATCCATCTACCACGGTTCCCGGATAAGTCGGGATAATAAGAAGTGGATAAACATACGTAATTAAATCTCCCATTTTTTGGGGGGCAAAAGAGCCCATGCTATCTTTTTTGTTTTCTCCAGGTTTAATTGAGGGGATCCCATTTCGATTGTCTTTGATGAGAGAAGCTATACGAATTTTGAAATTCTCGCGTTTGTTCTTCACTTCTCAGGCTTGGATATGGGTGCGGCGCGTCATACGCATAATTAGATATACAAATTATGACTGGCCTTTAATTAACACCTTGATCCAAATTTATGTATGATCTAAAGTGCCACAAATATATGACCCAGCCTAAAACGTGCAGCAAGCAAATCATAAAGTGATGGTAGTAGTATTCAGCTGTGGCTTGTCGTAAATGATCGTAAATTTTTAGCCGGAACAGTATTTTTCTCTCACACAAACCAGCCAGTAGTACTTCTTCACGAACCAACAACGATACAAACCAGCCAACCGAACAGGCTGATTATTAATTTAGACAGTTGCTTAGACGAAACGGCGATGACTCATCACTTACTCATGTTAGTCAATGCTTCCAAACTCTACTTGACTGAGGTCATCCATCTCGTTTCTCATCTACCAGTCCACATTTCCCTGAAATAAACTACTAAAAACTACCATTCCACACACTGCTTTTTTTCAAAAAGAAAAACAAAACTACCAATGCACAGTTGCAGACAACGGATTTACGAGCTGTTATGGAACGTAGAAATTTCGCTGTTTGTTGGTACGTAGTACAAGTTTGATTAAAAAAATAACTAAAAACAGTCTGAATTAGAACCACCGTCACGCTCCTTAAATTTGCCTGTGTTACAATAACAAGGCCTGTAACGCGAATTTAACAAACAGTTAGAAAAGTGCAGTTAGGCCTGAGTACAAGAATCTCAAAATATAGTGCCCACTTTTTTCCCCTTAATCGAATAACTTTGTCCTTCAAAGTAGAGCATGCATGACTGTTAGTGGCCTTTTTATTTTAAATGTCCATGTACTAATGACTTAATGTCAATGCTAGTTTGTTTGCGCATCACAAACTATCATCTCTAGGAGCACTTCACAGATTTGCGCAAGCAAAAAATCATATTGTATTTATTTTCAAGATCTTGTTTGTTTTCACTTACTGTAGAGGCCTGAGTAACCATTATCCAACGGAGATTTTTTTATTCTTATTGTTTCTAGTTTAGAATTTTTGAAGCACGGTGACTAAAAACATACACTCCGTCAATTTTAAATTATAAGTCACTTTGTTTTTTTTTCATCTATTTTGCTATAGATCTAGACATATTATTTACCTAGAGACATAACAAAATGGATATACCAAAAAAAGTTAAATCAACCTATAATTTGTAACAGAGGGGGTACAATTGAAACGTTTGGTGAGACTTTTTTTTACTGAAAATTCGATTACAAGCGTACTACACTCTCCGTCCATAAAAGAATGTAATTCTCGCTTTTCGAAAAGTCAAACGGTTTAACCTTTAACTAAATTTATATAAAAAAGTGCAAATATTTATGATACAAGGCAAGTAACATTAGATTAGTTATATAATATATTTTTATAATAAATTTATCTGGAGCCATAAATCCTAATAACATTTGCTATAAATTTCGTCAAACTTGAGCTTATTCGACCGATATGTATCCCATAATTGCACTAGGGGATAGAGGGAGTACTATTCGACTATTCATTCGCTGCTCAGGGCTTCCCAACGCCATGCTTTTACTTGTAGCCCTAAATATCACGTAGGATTGGATAAAAAAAGTAGGTACTCTACGTTTATCATAATAGCTTACAGAAGATATGTATGTCTGGGAAGAGACAATGTGGTCTATGCTAAAAAATAAAGAGGGAAAGGAAATAAATGTGAGGTACGATAAAAGAAAAAAAATTTCTTTACAATTCACGAGGAGTGATAGTTTACATCTCAACATTTTCATAGACCAATACACGTAGGAAGGTGTGCTCTGTGGCCAACAGAGTTCCATCGCAAGTAGCTTTGCTTTTGCTTTTGACTGACAAGACCACCGCTTCGTTTGCAGGCCACTCTACGCTTTTGCGAGGCTACTGCTTGACATGGATGTCTTGCGTCGGGAAGCCCTTAGCCTCGTTGATGGTGCCCTCAACTACTGAGCGTACTTTCTGTTTGTTTTAGCTTATTTTTTTTTTTCATAGAATACTATTTAATTATCTAAAATAATCTAAAATTCACTATTCTACCTACCAGCCGAACACCCACTTCGCTTCAGCTTTATTTTTTCGAAAGATGTGCTTCAGCTGGGCCTGTTTAGATTTTAAAAAATTTTATGCAGTACCTGTCACATCGAATCTTGCGGCATATGCATGTAGTACTAAATGTAGACGAAAAAAACTAATTGCACAGTTGGGTGAGAAATCGCGAGACGAAACTTTTGAACCTAATTAGTCTATAATTAGACACTAATTGCTAAATACAAACGAAAATGCTACCGTAGCTGAAATCAAAAATTTTTGGATCTAGGAGCCTGAAGAAGCGATCCGGCAGCGTGTGGACACGTCTCGTTCCGTGTTCCATCCCCTCCCTCCGTCCCGGCCTGGCAGCCTCGCCTTGCGGGTTGGGGTTACCCACCGTACAGGCTCCGCTGCTGCCCCACGCGCAGAACCAGAGGGCATCAATCGCATCGGACGTGGCGGCGCGGTGAAGGGTGGGTGCGCCGGGAGGACCACCGTGTGGAGCGGTAGCCTTGTGTCGCAGGCTACGCGCACTTGCGCTCGGCAGGGACGAGACCGTCGAGTAGCTGGGAAACGGGAACCACGGTCCACGGGTGCGGCCGTTCCGCTGACGTGGAGCGATTAATCCCGAGGGAAGAATGGGCGGCTTTGGCCTTTGGCTCGTACTGCCCTCGGCTGCACGCCAGTTGCTTTGCGTGTACTCCCAACGTCCCAGAATTCTTCATGTTCTAGACTCAAAACTTGTCCTAGAATGCTTGATATTATGTCATGTTCGCTGGTCTGAAACTTAGCTGAAACTGTCTGAAAAACATTATTCCGGCTGAATTGTTATGAGAGAAAAACATTGTTCCAGCTAAAAAAAAAGCCGAACAAGCCGAATATGAATAAGCCGAACAGGGCCTATAGCTCACCGATCAGACATCAATCATCTGTATCATGTTACTTTCCGTCCACTCTTAGCCTAGATACTAATAGAAAATTGATAAAGAAAATGGAAGAATAGCCATTTTGGTCCCTCAACTATTTCTCGATGCTCAGTTTCGTCCTTGAACTTTCAAAACAACCGTTTTAGTCTTCAAACTGTTAGGCTCAATTTCATCCTGAAACTATGAATATGATCGTTTTAGTCCTCGAACTTTGTATTTTGAGCTCAATTTCATCTATAAACTATCAAAGTGTATTTTGTTCTTTAAACTTTTATTTTCAACACAACGTTGTCTATGTTCTACGTGGAACGTTGTACTGTTGCACCTAGTTAGCTCCAACACCATCAGCGATTGGAGATAGAAAAACAATATTCATCCAAAAACTCTTTCGTGGCCATTAATAATTCCAAGCTGTTATTTTTAGTGTTACCTTATATGGTACCATTTATATATATCCGACTACATGATATTACGGGAGCAATTACGCATCGAATACTATTTATTCATTAAGAATACATGGATATATTGAAACAATAGCAGATCTATAATTTTGATAATTTATGGATGAAATTGTACCTAAAATATAAGGTTCTCTTTTTGAATAGATAAAATTGAGTTGAAAATAAAAGTTAAATGCACTTTGATAGTTTATGGATGAAATTGATCCAAAAATGCAAAGTTTGAGGACTAAAACGATCATCTTCATAGTTGTAGGATGAAATTGATCCTAAAACTAAAGTTTGAGGAACCAAATGGCTGTTTTGAAAGTTTATGGATGAAATTGAGCCTCAAGTAATAGTTGAGGGCCAAAAATGGCTATTGTGCCAAAAAAATCCAGCATTGGATGGTGGAGCTATGCAGGAGCGGTGGCCAGGCACAGAAGTAGAGCAAGGTGAGCAATTAATGCACACGTCATTTCAAACTTCCAGTAGCGGTATGTTTGGTTGGTATTAAAGCCGGCCGATAAGCCGACTAAAGCTGATTTATTGTGAGAAAAAATATTGTAGCCGGCTGATAAGCGTCTTTTACCTTCTACCTTGGTTACCGGTTCTAATCCAGAACGTCAAAAATTCTGGAACAGAGGGAGTAATGGAAACGGGGATCCTGATCTTCCGTTAGGTGGTGATAGCTATCGTTGTGGCGGAAAATGACACACCGATCCGGCTTCAGATCAAAAGATCGAACCCTACAATCTTAGCACCACAGCTCCTCTGGTTATTAACCGAGTCACGAACTAGGTTGACCTCGCCAAGAAGGCTAATCTTTGCCTGCGCAATGAAGAACACAAGCAAGAACAAGAAAGAACACAACCAAATTGCAGATGAATGATTAAACTCACGAAGTTGGGGTCTCACAAACCGATGAACGGCGAAACTATTCTAAACAGATTAAACTAAGTAAAACCCAAAACCTAATGTAGGTGGTGGCTACTGATTATATAGCCTAAGGGATGTCCAAGGATCCCTCTTCACGTCCTAAAGGTGTCCCAACACGTTACAAGGCCCAACGGCCCAAAAGACGACGACGCAGCGCCGTGATAGATTCTGGACGTTAACTTGGTTCGACAATTCCCATTGATTCTGATGGATGTGGGACCACTTCCATTGGTTTTCTTATGAAATTATCTTTCCATCCATATATGGATCATAAAAAACGGAGTTCGGATGCGTCCTGGGCATCCGTTTTATTGCAGACTGGTACTGACGGCCGAGGTAAACTCGAACTCGGATTGGACTGGGCCTCTGGCTTTGGCTTGGACGTTCTTGCTGGCCTCCTAAGGTGGTGTCCAAGGAGGAGGACGTCCAAGGACATCTCTTAGGCGTTCTCTATCTTCTTGGGGCGTGCTCCAACTTGGGCCTAGGTCCCAAGGATGTCTAACAAACCCATGACGACAGTGTAGCTCTCACCAGAAATAGCGACAGAATATATTGGTGATTTGGAGGCCTTGCCGACATGATATTGAGATGGAACCAGATCTATTTGAAAGCTTATCAAACAAGCTTTCCATCATGTGCTCATTGATCTCAATCGCACTCCGGATGGATGAGTTATGGCCTTCCCAATAAGGCACTGTTGGGCTGCCAACGAACCGAAAGTTCAACTTTGATGAACTTCCATTATGAAACACATTTGAACCTACAATCAAATAGTGACATGTACATGTGGAACCAAGTGAATTATAACCAAAGCCACCATGCAAATGTAGGAATGAGCGCGCCTTATAATCATTGTTCGCATCCGAAGGTGCCATGTCCTCATCATCCTCCCCTTCTTGACAACAAACCATCCTCGGTTTGAGCTTAGCTGGTGGACAAGTTGTCGGTAGTAGCCAACATTGCTCCCCTTCTTGAAATTTAACATGTCGCCTCATTACAAAACTTGGGGATTTCGACATGACAACATTATCGCTATTGGTGCCCTCTAGTTGATCATATTTTTACACAATGAAAGGAGATTTCAGAGTTGAACAAATATAGACACGATGCACCATATACTCTCCTTTACAATTATATTTGCCAATAAAGTGACATGTACATCTAGATAACCATGGCAATCCTGCACAATTAAATTTCTCCTCCAAACTACTCAGAGCACATAGTGTCTCAAACTCAATATACCCCAAAGTATTTAGAGAAGATAACAATTTTAGTTCATCTTGTTCAGTGGCAATTTGAAGCAATTGTTTATTTTTAGCACAAGTATTTGGTTCCAAAACAAAAGAATCATTCTCATTCACTGGTTGCGGCACATTAATAATCATATCACTATCACACAACTCTTCTCTATCGCAAAGATCAGTAGAACATTCGCCATGTGTCAAAGGTAAATCAATAGAAGATTTTAGTATAGAATTATTAGCATCATTGGTGGAAAAAATCAGCACATCAAGAGAGCTCTTACCTGATACATTTACCTGTTCTTTCTCAGTCACATTGTCCTCTTTTTGGGATACATGCTGCAAAATATTAGTTCCAACAAGAGGCAAAGCACTATCTCTATTTTGTAAAAATTCAGATTTAGATGACGGTATTGTAACATCTGAAATAGCCCATTCTTTTCTAAAAGGCTCATTTTTTCTTCTCTCTGCTCTTATGAGATCTTCTCTTAAAATTTTAGTAGCAGCAATAGGTATAATAGTAAATTTTCTACCATTATATCTGAGCAAATATTTATTAGTAGTTGTGTTGTGCAAAACATTATTTTCAGATATCCATGGCTTGCCTAGCAATAATTGACATGCTTGCATAGGTACTATGTCAAATTCTGTGTTGTCCTTATAAAGACCAATTGAAAACTCAATACGAGCAATTTCAGTTACCTTTATCTTATCCTAAGAATTTACCTATTGCATGTAATATGGATGTGGATGTGGCTGTGTGGTCAGACCAAGCTTCTCAACCATCTTTAAGCTTGCAAGGTTGTTGCAAGTTTCACCATCAATCATAACACGACAACGTCGTTCCTTCACAACAAAGTATGTTTGGAACAAGTTGTTGAACTGGTTTTGCTCTGCCTTCTCCATTTGAGAACTAAGCACGCGCTGTGCAAACTCTATAGTACATGCGGGAGGTGACGGTGATGACGTTGTTGTAGCAGCGGAGGAGGAAGGTTGTGTGCACGCTCTAGTGACCGCTTTTGCAATTATTTCATCCATCCTTGTAGTCAGTCGGTCCATGATGTCCTGCATTTCACACTTAAAAAGAAACTCGTTGTTTGGTATTGTTAGTAATCAAAATAAATGCCCTATCAACTATTTATTGGTTAGTGGAATCACACTCTCACATGTCTTATCAAGTTCTTACAAGGTTCTTACCAACGCAAAGCAGTGGACGGTACAACCGGTGGCTGGTTCGTGATACCTGTGAGGGTGTGACACTAAGATTGCAAGGGTCTTTTTCTGTACCGATCTGAAGTATATGTGGAGCTTGGGAGGCACGAAAAAGAACAAATATATATATGTGGCACACAAGTCAGTGACAGACAACAATATTAAATAAATGTCCAGAGCACTTGTCCTAGTTGCTGGCCTATACGTGTTTCTATCACCAGTTGTGATAAACAAGAGAGGAAACAAGGATGAAAGGAAACAAGTATTAAAGGTAGCAATGGATATGAACAAGGCAAAAGATACCACAAACAATAGAGCTATTAAGTGTTCCTTATGTGCTCCTTTTCGATATCTTCTATTCTCTTTTACTATTTTTTTTTTATTTTTTTGTCTAATCTTTTTTTTCTTGCTTTTGCTCTTTTGATATTTTTTTCTCAGCAAGGAGCACACAAGAATAAACCACAAAAAATTTGAGCTCAATTGAATAAAAGATGTGGCCTATAGAAAATTAGGACTGTGCTCTAAAAAGCATACCAAAACTTGTGGGCCCAGAAACGTAATTTTCCTAATCGAATTTCACAAATCTAATT
This sequence comes from Miscanthus floridulus, assembly GCF_019320115.1. NCBI lineage: Eukaryota > Viridiplantae > Streptophyta > Magnoliopsida > Poales > Poaceae > Miscanthus > Miscanthus floridulus. The sequence goes on along the minus strand of NC_089598.1, from coordinate 90,131,383 downwards.
TTTGCGAACCCAACAATGCTGAGATGAAATAGATCTAAAATTTTCTAGCATTCTCCGTAGATATAAAATTTTTCCCGTTTTGAGTTCGGATGCAAAAGTTATGACTGTTTTAAGAAAGCTGCTCGAATCAGGAATTTAATGGACACAAGATGCAAACCGATGGTGATACGGAATAGCGGCGGGTGAAGGTATCAACACAAACTAGAAAATAATACAATCTAAACCAGCAACAAGACTTTGACCTAGGACACAAACTCAACAAAGCGGACTCTGAAACTGAATCATGCAAAGGCTATGGTGCGGATGGTTATAGGATAGGAAACAAATATGGCATTAGACTATGGGATAAAAGCAAAAACACTCATAAGATGCGAACTTGACGGTATACCTGAAGCTCTGATACCACTTAATAGGGACAAGGGTCCCGATCTTCCGTTAGGTTCAAGATAAACAACGATTTGTTCGGAGAGCGACACACCGATCCGGTTTCAGATCACAAAGACCCGAACCCTGCAATCTTAGCACCACGTCTCCTCTGATTATCAACCGTGTCACAATCCGGTTGACCTCGCCAAGAAGGCTAATCCCTGCTGCGAATCGAAGAATATAAGCAAGAACAAGATAAAAAGTAACTCAATTAAAGTGACAATTGCAGATGAATGATTAAGCACTCGAAGTTGGGGTCTTGCAAACCGATAACGGCGATTGCTCAATGACATATTGATCTAAAACAAAACCCAAAACCTAATGTAGGTGGTGGCTACTGATTATATAGCCTAAGGGATGTCCAAGGATCCCTCTTCACGTCCTAAAGGTGTCCCAACACGTTACAAGGCCCAACGGCCCAAAGGACGACGACGCAGTGCCGTGATAGATTCTGGATGTCAACTTGTTTCGATGATTCCCATTGATTATGATGGAATTTTGATGTGGGACCACTTCCATTAGTTTCCTTATGAAATTATATTTCCATCCATATATAGATCATCAAAAACGGAGTTCGGATACGTCCTGGGCGTCCATTTTATTGCAGACTGGTCCTGACGGTCGAGACAGACTCGAACTCGGATTGGACTGGGCCTCTGGCTTGGCTTGGACGTCCTTGCTGGCCTCCTAAGGTGGTGGCCAAGGAGGAGGACATCCAAGGCCATCTCTTAGGCGTTCTCCATCTTCTTGGGGCGTGCTCCAACTTGGGCCTAGGTCCCAAGGATGTCTAACAGGCTCATGACGATAGTGTAGCTCCTGCCAGAAATAGTAACAGAATATATTAGTGATTTGGAGGCCTTGCCAATGTAATATTGAGATAGAATCAGATCTATTTGAAAGCTTATCAAACAAGCTTTCCATCAAGTGCTCATTGACCTCGATCGTACTCCGGATGGATGAGTTATGGCCTTCCCAATGAGGCACTGTCGGGCTACCGACGAACCGAAAATTCAACTTTGATGAACTTCCATGATGAAACACATTTGAACCTACAATCAAATAGTGACATGTACATGTGGAACCAAGTGAATTATAACCAAAGCCACTATGCAAATGTAGGAATGAGCGTGCCTTATAATCATTGTTCGTATCCGAAGGTGCCATGTCCTCATCAGGGAGTATATAGGAAAGCAAAGCCTCAAGCCTCAAGCACGCGCAACTTGTTTGTTTGAGAAACCAGCACAATACTAATATACTTTGTTTTTTTAAACAAACATAAATATAGTTCAGTGATCTGGACGATACAACGTAACAAGTTTGAGGACTTAAATTAGTGAGTTGCGAGTTTACAGATCAGGATGACACAACAGAACAAGTCTAAGAACTTGAACGAGTGATTTGCAAGTTTAGAAACCAGGGAGACACAGTCAAATAAGTTTGAGGATCACCAATAAATTTTACTCTCTACCAGACCCTTAGGCTCATGCCCCATTATCTCTACAAATCCAGCCAACCACGTAGTTTTTTCTAATAAAATATTTATTCACCTGGGCTTGATTAGTTCCTTGATTAGAATCGCATTACATTATAAGTTATGCCACATAAGCTTAACTTGGACAATGCTATGCAATTTGTTGATGTACACTATTATACATGTGATTGGTTGCTTGCATAAGTACGGAAGGGCACAGTGGTAGACTGCATAGCTGGATAGACATGATGATGTGGTCAAATTGTGGGATGTAGTTTGAGATTGCTTTGAGGAGAGTGCTTTGCATAAAGAGTTAAAGACTGGTGCAAGTAATCAGACATGAGTGAATTACGTTATGGGGTCTGAAGAAGTGTTTGTTTGGTTGCACCCAAATTCATCCTAATCCACGTAGGTTGCGAGAGATTGGCGTGGAAAATTAGTAGGATTAGAGTCCAACCAAATAAGACCTAACTATATTTCTCCAAGGGTTGTATCGCACACATTATATGAATGCCATGTAAAATTATTACATATAGAAAGGTAAAAATGAGAGAAAAATGTATATTCCTAAATACAACTTGACCTTGATATCATGTACCACCTATAAGCATATACATGGATACAACATATATGATAATATATAATATCTTATGCATTGAACTGAGTTGCAGTTTTGAAAAGAGTAACATGATATAATACATTAATCATTGTATGAGGTATTCTAATACATCTATATCTATTAAGATCTACTCCAATTCATATGGGTTAGGAGGAATTGTTTCACTTGTCACTACATGAAAAACGGTTTGCAGCAATGGGACAAATTTTTTGTAGGGGCGGCTGGTGATGGAGCCGCCCCTACAGTGGCGTGCTAAGGAGCCACGAGACCAGCCGCTCCTACAAATAGAACGGCAGGGACGGCTGGTGATACGAGCCGTCCCTACAAATAGATCGGATTTGTAGGGGCGGCTCACTCATCAGCCGCTCCCGGTATTGCTATTTGTAGGGGCGGCCGGTGATTGAGCCGCCCCTATAAATGACCCACATATAAAGCAAGCTGCAGCATCTTCTTCCTCCTCGGGTCACTCACTCCAACCCATGAAAGAAAGGTGGGGAGGCCTTGGGCACCACCCAAAAATTGCTCTACTAAGGGGGGAAGGTTTTGGTCTCAAATCCTTTGGTGGAGAGGTTGTAGATAGTAAGAAAATGCTATTCCACACTTTTTTTTGAAGTTTTAATGGTTGATTAGTGAGTAATTAGAGTTTTGCTTTTCTCTCTCTTCTATGGTGCTTGAGTTACTTATGAAGCAAATTAGACCCAAGTTTTGAATGTACTAGGGTAAATTAGGGAGGGGGACAAGATCATACCTTTATTTGGTCCATGTTTCTTGATTTTAGTGAACAATTAGTTAGTTTTATGGATGTTTCATGTGCATGTAGATCTAGATCTAGGGTTTGGTTTTTTTATTAATTTTGGTTTTATAAATTTGTGTTTGATGAAATTAGACTAGGGTTTGCATGAAAGATATTGGATAAAATATAATTGTTGCTAATTGTTGTCTTTGAAATTGTTTATTGTAATCAATAAATATGTATTTTAATTATTTATGGGTAAATAGGCCATTAATTAATTTTCTTCTACCATGGTGTGTTTGTATGCTTCATGTAATTATATTTGATTTATATTCATATATATCTAAAGTATATACAATTATTCTCAAGTAATTATTAATTTGATTCATTTTTATATATATCTGAATAAGTAGTCCTTTATGTTTGTTTTGTTGTTGTTGTAAAAGATGGAGTACATGAACTCTTGGATGTATGGTTCATTAAGGTTCAAGGCAGGTTTCCGTGAAGAGGTGGATAAATTTATTGAGGCCACAAAGAAGCATGCAACGACATTGACAGAGAATAAGGATACAATTATTTATCCCTGTAAAGATTGTAAGAACCGTATGGCATGGACAGATGTGACTATCATCATATCACATTTGATTATGCGAGGATTTGTTGAGGACTATACAGTGTGGATTCATCATGGTGAAATGGTTATTGTTAACGACTAGGATGAGGAGGAATATGACGACGAAACCCTATAATCCTTGTCCCAATATTCAGCAGAGCTTGATGCACGAATGGATTCAGAGTTTGGCAATGAACAAGGTGGTGATGCTGGTGGTTGGGATGGTAACGACGATGGTGGTGCCAATAATGATGGTGGAGCACGTGTCGGGGATGAAGATGATTTGGAGAACATGATTTGAGCCCTTGGACCAGAGATTTTACTAAATAGCCCGAAAGGTCTAGAAAATTTGGAAAGGGTGACAAAAACATCGAAGAAGACTGTGTATGGTGTTGAAAAGGGTTGTCTGACACATTAGACATCGCTACGTTTTGTGCTTGAGCTACTCATCCTGAAGACTAAGTATGGCTAGTCAGACTATAGTTTTAATGATCTATTGTATCTCCTGTCATGGGTGCTGCCACAACCAAACTTAGTTCCCGCCAACACATACCAAGCGAAGAAGGTCATAAGTTCATTGACAATGGGGGTTGAAAAAATTCATGCATGCCCCAACCACTGTATACTTTTTCGTGGCGAAATGTTTAAGTCACTGGATAAATGTTCCCGGTGTGGGGCTAGCCAGTACAAGAACAATGACCTTTACGGTGGGGACGAAGCCTCCACGGGGAAAAAGAGGAATAGGAAGGGTAGAAAAAAGGTGGTACAAGAATCTCAGCCCCTAGAGGACACTCCATTAGGCAACGATGCAAAGCAGAGAAGAATTCCTGCCTTGGTAATGTGGTACCTGCCAGTGACCGATCGCTTGAGACGTATCTTCCTAAACCCTAAAGAAGCCACACTCATGACATGGTGGGATGATGAGGGCAAGGTGGATGATAATAAGATTACACACCCAGCTGATTGTAGTCAGTGGCAAAGGTTCGATGAGAAGCACAAATAATTCAGCGATGACCCAAGGAATGTATGGTTTGGCTTGAGCACCGATGGAATGAATCCCTTCAATGAGAGGATGAGTGACCACAGCACTTGGTTAGTGATCTTGACCATGTACAACATCCCAACATGGTTGTGTCAGAAGAGAAAGTACCTACTCTTCACTATTCTTATTTCTGGCCCTAAACAACTAGGCATTGATATAGACGTGTTCCTCAAGCCTTTAATGTAAGAAATGGAGAGGCTATGGAGGTATGGGAAGCCGATGTACTATGCATTCTGAAAGGAGGACTTCATATGTAGAGCATTAATATTTGTTACTACCAATGATTACCCCACACTATTTGTTTTGTCTGGACAGATCAAAGGGAAGACGGGATGCTTGGTTTGCTTGGATGGTACTACATGAGTGTACCTAGATGCATCTAAGAAGATAGTTTTCCTAAGGAACTGACGCTTCTTAAAGACAAGTCATAAGTACCGTAGTAAATTATTCTTTAGATTTTATGACAACACCCCAGAGATTGAACCCCCTCCAGAGAGATGTCATAATGGAGAACATGTGTATAGAATGGTGAAAAACATACGCATCGTCTATAGAAAGAAGAATCTGGATGGGACAAATAGAGATAAAAGCACACCTCCTGTCGAAGGCGTACCTTTCATGAAACAATCGATCTTCTTTCAGTATCTGCCTTATTGACTAGACTTGGAGGTCCCCCATGCCATTGATGCTATGCATGGGCAGAAGAATATCTTTGAGAGTCTCATTGCTACCTTGCTGGACACAGGCAAGTCAAAGGATGGTCTAAAAGCATGGAAAGACATGGTGCAGCTAAATGTGATGCCATAGCTTCACTCGGTACCTGAGGCTAATGGAAAATACACTCTGCCCGTGGCATGCTTCAACCTAACACCAGACGAGAAGAGAGCTATATGCACTTTCCTGAGGGGGGTAAAAGTCTCGACTGGGTTTTCAGCGAATGTGAAGAAGCTAGTGTTGATGAAGGACTTGTCAATAACACACTGCAAGGTTCATGATTGTCATGTGATGCTGACAGTGTTTTTACCTATTGCAATTAGGGCTATAAAGCCAGAGTTCTTGAAAATGTCCATCACCCGCATGTGCTACTTCGTTTCGAAGATCTCATAGAAGATGATTGGCAAACAAGAGTTGAGTGACCTACATGAATTTGTGGTGGAGACACAAAACCAACTAGAGATGTGTTTACCTCCTGCTTTTTTTGATATAATGCCACATCTCATGATTCATATGGTTCATCAGATACAGGTGCTGGGCCCTTGCTACTTGCATGAAATGGGGTCCTACGAGTGGTTCATATCAGTTCTAAGTCGATACGTGCATAATCGAGCATACCCAGAGGGCTCCATGATAAAGGGTTACAGTACTGAAGAAGTCGTCGAGTGCTGTCAAGAGTACCTAAAAGTACAGAAAGGGATTGGTAAACCCAATTCTCGTCACAAGGGTAGGCTGGTTGGGAAGGGCACTAGTGGTAGAAAAGTGTTCATCAACCATGATTACAAAGAGGTGAGTCGAGCGCATTACAGTGTCTTGCAGAGTACACAACTGATGCAACCGTATATTGATGAATACTTAGCTATCATTATGGCGGAGAGAAATGGTCGTTTGGATGATTGGGTCATGAAACGGCACAAGCAATGACTAACTACATGGTTGAAGGACCAAAACATACCGCCTGGAGAAACCATAGACTCTATTACCATTAGTAGGTTGGTGGATGGGCCATCAAGACAAGTGACATCTTAGAATGCTTATGACATCAATGGGTATACGTACTATGCCCACGCAAAGGATAGTAAATATATGAACCAAAACAGCAGCGTTCGAATTGAGGCTCTCGATGGATTGGGGTGAAAGATCCAATACTTTGGCATCATTGAAGAGATATAGGAACTTAACTATGGAAGGGATATACGGTGGGCCTGTTTTGATGCCGCTGGATCAAACAATACCAACTGAACGAGATTGGATTGAGAGTCCTGGACCTCGAGAATCTAGGCTACCAAGATGACCCTTAGGTGCTCGCTTCACGTGTTGCACAAGTTTTCTATATGTCTAACCCACAAAGTAACCTTCCCCCAAAGAAGAAGACAAAGCACGTGGTTGCCTTCGGGAAACAACACATTATTGGAGTTGATGGCGTGGACGATGTTGAAGCTTACAATGACTACGATGAGATGCCGCTATTCACAGACTTTCCTAAGAAGATCAGTGTTGTGAAAAAGAATCTACCCAAAGACATATTGCCATGGGAATGAAAATGTGTTAAGGGGAAAGTCGTTACAGCGGGCTAGCTAGTTGTTGAACATAGAGTGTTTGTGTAAGTGTGTGTTTGTAAGACTTCATTTATACATGCGTATGAGACTATATATTTATGTATGTGTGTAAGACTACATATTTTTGTATGTGTGAGACTACATTTATGTATGTGTGTGAGACTACCCTTTGCAACATCCAGATGAATCTATTTCAACATCCACTCTATTACTACTAAAACTTTATGAAATCACTTAACACTTTATGAAATGAAGAAATGGCCAAAATAAAAGTAGGAGATCTTGACGAGTTATACAACTTTTATATTCATCATCTTTACAGCTGAAATCATTTAGTGGTTGAAAATTAGGTTTGAAGCTGTCATTTTTTGAAATTCAAAATTTGAATTGTTCAAAATTAGTGACAAAGATAGATGACTAGACTAAAATGATAGAGCATGATTTTAGAAAATTTTAGAAAAAACCCATCACATTTGGAGTTGGTATGAGGGAGAAAAACTAGTTACAAGTTTCAGCCACAGATTAAAAGAGAAATCACACTTGCTCATCATTGATCATCATGAACAGTTATGATTTTTCTTTTTAATCTCTGGGTAAAATTTGTAACTAGTCTTTCTCTCTCATACTAACTCCAAATGTGATGATTTTTTTCCTAAAATTTTCTAAAATCATGCCCTATCAAGTTAGTGTGTTGATTTGGTCATTCTTTTTATTTGACAAAGTTTGAGCACTTCAAAATTTCAAATTTAAAAAATGATAAGTTCGAACGAGATTTTCAACCATTAAATGATTTTAGCTGAAAAAGTGATGGATACCAAAGTTGTATAACTCATCAAGATCTACAACTTTTATTTTGATCATTTTTTCATCTGACAAAGTGATAGTAAACATTGTTCACAAATCAACATGTTTCTCGTATAGTTCATGAAACTATGAGTCATATGTGAATTTGTGAACAATGTTTACCAATACTTTGTCACATGAAAAAGTAACCAAAATAAAAGTTGTAGATAGTGATGAGTTCAACAACTTTTATGTTCACGACTTTTATTGTTGAAATCATTTAAGGTTTCAAAATCTTGTTTGAAGTTTTCATTTATTAAAATTCAAATTTTCAACTGTTCAAATTTGGTCAAATGAAAATATGATCAAAATAAAAGTTGTACATATTGATGAGTTCTACAACTTTGGTATTCATGAGTTTTTCATCTGAAATCATTTACTCTTTCAAAATATTATTTTAAGTTGAAATTGTTTGAATTTCAAATTTTGAATCGTTCAAACAAAGTCACATGACAAGATGACCAAAATAAAAGTTGTACATGTTGATGAGTTATACAACTTTTATGTTTACAACATTTTCATTTTTTCATTTAATGTCTTAAAATTGTAGTCGAAGTTTTAAAATTCAAATTTTTAATTTTTGTTTTTTTGTTTAATATATTGTTTTGACTACAATTGTTTTTATATATATTTCTGCATATATAGAATAATACAAAATATTATATTTGTGCATATATACAATTGTTTTTATATTGCTTTGTGTTTTTGTGATTTAAAAAATATAGATTTAATAATTTAATAAAATAGAAAATATTTGTAGGGGCGGCTGGATTAGGAACCGCCCCTACAAATGCATTTGTAAGGACGGCTGGATTAGGAACCATCCCTAAAAATTGTCCTAGGTATAAATACAAGGGTGCATGGGTGAAAATGTGTTGGGCGCTCTCTTCTTCCTCCCGACGCCGTCAGGCTACCCACTTTTTCCCCGGCGCCCCGCCCCCGCCGCCTCCTAGACCTCTCCCGACGCCCGCGCCCCCTCTTCGCACCTGCGCGCCCCATCTCCACGGCGGCTAGGGTTTTAGAGCCCCCGACCGGTGGCGCTAGGGTTTTAGAGCCCTTAGCCGACCAACACTTGGTGGTTCGGTGGCTAAGAGGTGTTGCACAAACCTCGTCCACATAATTGGACACTGCAAGAACCTACCCACAAGTGCCTCACTTGTGGGTAGGTTCTTGCAGTGTCCAATTATGTGGACGAGGTTTGTGCAACACCTCTTAGCCACCGAACCACCAAGTGTTGGTCGACATAACGGGGACGTAGCGTGTTGGCAAGCACGTGAACATCAGGAGAAAATCAGTTGTCTCTTGCCCTTTGGTATTCTTCTGGTGATTGATTTTATCTTCATCTTGTGATTGGTTCATCCCTCTACACAGCGGTATAATCACCCTACTCACTCTTTTATATTCTTGCAAACTAGTTGTGACAAGCTCTTTAGTGTAATTAGAATTGAGAGCTTGATTTGTTATTTAAGTTCATCTAATGGAGCTCTTTAGTGTAGCATGATTGAGAGCTCTTATTGAGTAGTATCATAGCAAGTTGTGTGTCTAGTAATCATTGCAACTAGAATTATTGGATAGGTGGCTTGCAACCCTCGTAGAGCTAGAGCAAGTTTGCATTTCGCTATTTGTCTTACTAATAAAATTGCTCTAGTTGATTTGTAGAATTTTAAATAGGCTATTCACCCCCCCCTCTAGCCATATTAGGACCTTTCACCACCTTTGCATCCCATTCACTGAACAGCTTGCTATCTGCTAATTCATGGATTTTGCAGCTAGACCTTTGCTTATGTGCTTTGGTTATGCTCGTGGTCTGAATTCTGGTGTCTCTGATGGAGGATCGTTCATTCTTATGGTCTAGTATCTGCATCATAATACTCTCTGTGATTTCTGTACTTTCCAAATTTGGAGCTGTACATATTATTAGTGGGTCAGAGGAAGTATGTTTCAGTGCTCTCGGATTTCCTTACTAGTCTTATGTCACTGAGTTTTGATATGTCAATATAACCTTTAAGAATATGCCTGCTTGTCCCCCCATATTTTCAAGCTAACTACAACTTCCTTTTTTGGATTAGTGGTACTTTGATCTCGTATAGATTATGCAGCATAAGGTTATTTATTTACTTAAAAGCAAATTCCAAGTATAAATAAATGGGATTAATATGCAGCGGATTTATTAAAACTTAGTGTTGACTGTTAAGTGTTAACATGGTGTGTGTTCGCCATTGCATGTGATTGGTTATATAACGTTGCTTCCTATTCCGCTAAACATCACGGTTCCTAGAATCTAGAAGTATTGAGTCGGACGCTATGGCTGCGATGCCTAAAACCTAATCATGGTTGTGATTCTGCCTTCAAAACCCGAATATGAATATAAGTTTACCATTCTCATTCTTTTTGCTTGTACATGTACATCCTTTTTAACATAATCTTGGGTGTGCGACTGTGCGTCACCTACACTACAGCTTGACCTCACAACATTTATGTTTTTTCACTTGTGAACTTTTGGTGCATCCGATCTTATCAGGTTTGGAAATTTCATGGGGTTTCAATTGGGTGGTGATGCGTGGGAACTAGGAAGTGGCCCCTTACATTAGAAATTTGTAGCTAAATGCATGTGCACTAAGGTATTTTATTATACAGGAAGCTAAAATGCCTTGTTATCTGTGGCTTGCTTTCTAAAGTGCTAGATTCACTAGATTGGTGTAATAGTTTTGGGCCCAGAAGTTGTATACTGTCTTCAGTAATTGGTCATTATTTATGGAATAGGAATAATATGTAGTTAGTAGTCTCCACTTTCCATTGAAATCTGAGAGTATGATCAAGAATTAATAGTGCTGCAGTAGCATATTGTATCAGCTTCAGCAATCTTAAGGAAACAATAAATTGCATTGACTTAAATGTTTGATGTGAGAGAAGTATTTTACATATCATACTGCTAGAATATAGACGCGTTGCTTTCTGATGAGAATATTGTTATTTATTTCGTTTGTGTGCCTGTTATCAATTGGTATAGGGAGGCTGGCTGGGTCCTTTCTTAAAAAACTTTGTAATTTCGTTGCTGTTAGTAATGGGATCTGATCCTGTGTTTCTTAATTCTTACTCATACTCCTCCTACTTCTACTACTACTACTAGTACTACTACTTCTACTACTACTACTTCTACTACTACTACTACTTCTACTACTACTACTGCTCCTACTGCTACTTCTACTACTGTCCTACTACTACTAATTTCTACCTTTTGCTTATAGCAGTAAGTGATTTTCTATGTTTTCACATTGGCTAGTTTCTACTGTTAACTATATTTGTGATATTTTCTTAGACTACTCCCCCTCCTACCACTACTCCTACTCCTCCTCTATTTTTTTGCTTATATAATGCTGGTGTGTAGTGGCTGTTGCTACTACTACTACTACTTAACTACTACTACTCCTCCTCCTACCACTACTCCTACTAGTACTCCTCCTGCTCCTACTACTACTCCTTCTCTGTTTTTTTGCTTATATACTGCTGGTGTGTAGTGGCTGCTGCTACTGCTGCTACTACTACTACTCCTACCACTACTCCTACTACTACTCCTACTACTACTACTCCTCATACTACTCCTACTACTCCTCTTACTACTCCTACTCCTCCTCCCTCTACTTGCTACTCCTACTGCTGCTCTTCTTTTAGTGATGCTCCTACTACTACTCCTAAGTGGCTGCTGCTCTTACTCTACTACTACCACTCTACTGCTACAATTACTCTACTCTACTACTTTCTACTTACTACTACTACTTGCTACTCCTAAGTGGCTGCTGCTCTTACTCTACTACTACCACTCATTCTCTATTTTTTTTGCTTATATACTGCTAGTGTGTAGTGGTTGCTGCTACTCCTACTACTACTACTACTACTCCTACTACTCCTCTTACTCCTCCTCTTACTACTCCTACTACTCCTCTTACTACTTGCTACTCCTAAGTGGCTGCTGCTCTTACACTACTACTACCACTCTACTGCTACACTTACTCTACTCTACTACTTTCTACTTACTACTACAACTTGCTACTTCTAGCTACTAACTGTTGGCTGCTATTGCTTTTTTTGCCAAATCTCCCAGGACTCGCCCAGGACTTGTTGTCCTATCTTTTGCTATCAGCTGCTGCTCTATGTTTGCTAAGCAGCTGTTGGTTTTTTTGCCAAATCTCCCCTCTCCTCTCCTCTCCTTTGTTTTGCTAATGATAAAATTGTCCAAGTCCATACATTATATGGAATATGAGCTGACGATCAAGAACTTGTGAGGAACTTGGCATCATTAGCAGCCACCCCTACATTACCTTCTCCTCTCTTCTCTATGATGCCTTGATGCTCCAAGTTCAAGATCAGATGATGATTGACATGTTTCTGAGGCCTCTACCACTGCTACTACTCATTTTTTTATATATTATTGTTTTATAGGACTACTTTGGTTTATAGACCTTTTTATTTCTTATACCTTCTCGCGTACCTAAAGCACACTTTCTTGCATCTATTAGAACAAAGCACGAAATAATGTCACGGACACCAAATAGTGTAGCCCGATGCCCTGAGTATGATGAGCAGCCAACCTATGAGGAGCAAGCACCAGAGGACCAACTTACTTAGGAGCAGTTCGATAACAAGATAGAAAAAGATCTAGAAGTGATGCTTACTTAGGAGCAGTATGATGAGGAGGAAGGGGGAGCAGAAGGAAGAGTAGGAGAGGCTGATGAAGGCGAAGAAGTTGATGATGATGATGATGAGGACTCAGAAGAGGGATATGTAAGTCCTTAGGATCCTTTCCCACGTGAAGCCAAAAGGAGGCCAACGAAGGAAGATTTGGACAAGGATTTTGACCCGAACGAGGAGGTAGGGAAAAAGCCTTAGCTTATAAATTTTGCTAAAGCTTTGGCTGTGTTACCTCTGCTAACACTTTGACCTATCATATATACAGGTCCCTCCTGAAACTTAGAAAAGGTGACGTCGATGTCCGTGACATCTCGTTGGACAAGATGGAGTAGAGGAAAGGAGAGCAGAGGCAACAGCCATAGAGATAGATCATGATGCCTCTGCTCCACAACCTCAAGACACAACCACGACTACCAAGCCTAAGAGGAAACGAGGGGATAGAAAAGGAAATCTATATCCAGATAAGACATGCTATGTGATAACGGAGGTCGGGCCAGCAAGGAAGATCCTTGAGCCGAAGGAATTAAGAGGATGATTCCATAATACGATCGGGGCCATAACTGGAAAGAGGTACTAGAGAACAAAAAGAATGAACTATGGGATAGACAGCTGAAGCTTAATTTTAGATTTCTAAAGGGTAAGCAAGAACTGGTAAAAATGCTTTTAGGATGATGGGAGAGTCATTCCAATGTTGGAGGTCAGAGCTCAACATGAAGTATATCCAAAAGGGGTTAACTCCCTTCAATGAGTTTAGCAAAATAACTCCTAGTCAATGGGAGAAGCTCGTGGCTCAAAAGACTTCACCGGAGGCATTGGAGCTCAGTGCCCGTAGCATCGAGCTGGCGAAGAGGAACAAACACCACCATCATCTAGGCCCCGGTGGCTACTATGCCAAGGAAGAGCAGTTTAGAAAGATAGACGAAGAGGCCACAGCTACTGGGAATATCGATGTGATGAATTTGAAGGTACGCTCAAGGAATATGGTATTAAGTATAAACACAAACTTCACATTAACATTGATGTTTACAAAGCACCAACTGCTTTATCACATCATGCTCATTTGCAAATGACTGCTGAGCGTCATACGCTATTTCTTCACCGCTGATTTTTTCTCCATAATTTATTATTTTGTACATCATGTACTACCATTCTACATATTTATCTACAGGAATTTCGAGCTATGCTCGGGGACTTCGTCGCTCGCTTCTCGACCTATGCTCAGGGACTACCTCGATCACTCTCCGACCATAGCTCAGGGACTTTGCGTCTCAACTACATGCGACTGGCGACTTGCATACAGTTGGGATATTCTTTCTTGTTTAGACCTTGCTACAAGGCTCATACCTCGCCTTCCAGCAAGCTCGGGGACTACATCGGTACGATGCACCTGCCGGTGCATCTCGTATCGCCTGTACGATGATTGGGTTCTCAACTTAATTGGGAATTCTTTTTAGACCCTGGCACCACGTGCCTATGTCACCTACTACCAGGCTCGGGGACTAAGTGGGCACACTTCACCTTGTGGTGAATGTGTTTGTTTTTCGACCCCTACGCCTCTGATGATCAAGGACGCTACGCTTCAAGACGCACTTACATTTCTTTTCAGAAATACAAGTGAGCATACTTCCCAGGACAGAAATATTTTTCTTTCTTCTTAAGAGCACCATACATTCTTCGGACAACCTACTTCTCCGGCGACAACGGTGGTCGAAGATGTCAAGAACTCAAGCCTCACTGTTCAGAGAAGGTTGAAATGGCGTGTCACATCAGAATACATGGCGCTCGGGGACTAGCTGTGGGGGATATACCCCTAGGTACCATAAAATGGTACATGGGCCGCACCATCCGAGGTGGCCCGGCCCGTAAGATCAAGACGTGCACAGCAAGATTACAAATTGTATTAGATATTGTAATAGTACCAAATAGGATACTTTACTTGTAACCTTATCTCTTTGGAGTATATAAGGAGAGACAAGGGTCCCCTAGAGGACAGGAATCCATCTACATCTCAATACAATACACCAAAGACACAGGATGTAGGGTATTACATCGATCAGACGGCCCAAACCTGTCTAAATTGCTGTCTCTGCACCTTGTGCCTTTGTAACCATCTGGTTCCTGATTACACGCACCGTCTACCGACAATCTACCACCACGGGCACCCCCCTCGGTGGACTGCTGACCATATTTCGTCGATAGTGGCGCGCTAGGTAGGGGTCCCCTTTTAGGGGTTGTGCGTGCTGATTCCATGGCGAACCAGATGGGAATTTTCTTCACCAACAATGTTAGTCACAACTCGGGTTCTCGTGGTGACGTTCTTTGACTACGACGATCAAGCCCCGGTGCCCAAACGCAACTCGCAGCAGCACTTTGGGTATGCGGCGGTGACCCTGTGCTTTTGGCGTGTGCTGGAAGGCCGATGGATCTTGCATCGATCCGAGCACCTAGATGTCATACATGAAAAGCTAAGTGATTTACTTTTGATTAAAATATCCTACGATACATGTATATCTTCGGGTATATCTACATATGTTTGCGTGAATCTTGCTGGCAGGAATTCATCTACATCTTTCGACGTCATCATCCTGTGCCGTCGTTGACTTCTGCGGTTCAGCATCCAAGGCCGCATCCGTGGACTTTGATCGGACATGACGTGGTCATGCACCAAGTTGCCTAGATCTAATCGGGCTTGGTTCAATCATATGCAAGGCACACTAGCAAGGCGTCATCATCACGTGGTGCCTTATGGCTTACTGTGAAGCTCACGATGGACTATTGGATCTACACCACCATGCAAGCTAGCTTTCACGTAGCTCAGACATGCAAGGGGATTGACTTGCATATACATGCACCGTTGCCTTCGTGATCATGTGCATGGCTACTACTTGGTGCCGTTCAACACGTACAACGCCACGGTCGTCGAAGCAATTCAAGATCAATTTTTCTACGCAACAAGTCGCCTGACCACATCGAGCCACCAAGCGAGCGCCTGAGCCATTAAGCGAGCTCCAACCACCAGACCACCAGACCACCAGATCACATCCCGAGCAGCTCCGCCGAGCTCCGACCACTAGACCACCAGACCACGTCCCGAGCAGCTTCACCGAGCTCCGACCACCAGACCACCAGACCACGTCCCGAGTGGCTCCGCCGAGCTCCGACCACCAGACCACCAGACCACGTCTCGAGTGGCTCCACCGAGCTCCGACCACCAGACCACCAGACCACGTCGCAATGATGATCGCCACGAAGAACGGCACTATGACAACTGCGACCACCGTCACAACAGGCCAGAAAGCTCGAGGACCGGACGACTTCATCATCGCCGACCAGATTTCTATCCAAAGATAAGTACACTTCTAATATTTATATTCAATATAATTTTCATTACGATGTTTCTCCACAACGTCCTTGTCATAATTATTCTTCAAATAATGTTTGTCCATGTATACAATCTTAAATATAACATACAGCTATACTTAATGCAAATCCTTGACCAGTCATGTTGACGCTCGATGTTTCCAGAAAAGGCCCTGTCTCCGGCTCCTCCCTATACGTGCATGAGCATCTGCCCTCTGCGTTATGGGTGGTCGGCAGCGGCTCCTTAGCGACGCTTTGTTCTTCCTACACGTGCACAGGCTTCGTGCCCCGCGTTATGGTTAACGGGCTAGCTAGGGCTGGAGGCTCAGCTACATACTAACTGGTCGGACGATTTATATTAAGTATAAACACAAACTTCACATTAACACTGATGTTTACAAAGCACCAACTGCTTTATCACATCATGCTCATTTGCAAATGACTGCTGAGCGTCATACGCTATTTCTTCACCGCTGATTTTTTCTTCATAATTTATTATTTTGTACATCATGTACTACCATTCTACATATTTATCTACAGGAATTTCGAGCTATGCTCGGGGACTTCGTCGCTCGCTTCTTGACCTACGCTCGGGGACTACCTCGATCACTCTCCGACCACAGCTCGGGAACTTTGCGTCTCAACTACATGCGACTAGCGACTCGCATATAGTTGGGATATTCTTTCTCGTTTAGACCTTGCTACAAGGCTCATACCTCGCCTTCCAGCAAGCTCGAGGACTACATCGGTACGATGCACCTGCCGGTGCATCTCGTATCGCCTGTACGATGATTGGGTTCTCAACTTAACTGGGAATTCTTTTTAAACCCTAGCACCACGTGCCTACATCACCTACTACCAGGCTCGGGGACTAAGTGGACACACTTCACCTTGCGGTGAATGTGTTTGTTTTTCGACCCCTGCGCCTCTGATGATCAAGGACGCTACGCTTCAAGACGCACTTACATTTCTTTTCAGAAATACAAGTGGGCACACTTCCTAGGACAGAAATCTTTTTCTTTCTTCTTAAGAGCACCATATATTCTTCAGACAACCTACTTCTTCGGCTACAACGGTGGTCGGAGATGTCAAGAACTCAAGCCTCACTGTTCGGAGAAGGTTGAAATGGCGTGTTGCATCAGAATACATGGCGCTCGGGGACTAGCTGTGGGGGATATACCCCCGGGTACCACAAGATGGTACATGGGCCACACCATCCGAGGTGGCCCAGCCCGTAAGATCAAGACGTGCACAACAAGATTACAAATTGTATTAGATATTGTAATAGTACCAAATAGGATACTTTACTTGTAACCTTGTCTCTTCGGAGTATATAAGGAGAGACAAGGGTCCCCTAGAGGGCAGGAATCCATCTACATCTTAATACAATACACCAAAGACACAGGACATAGGGTATTACGTTGATCAGACGGCCCGAACCTGTCTAAATCACTATCTCTGCACCTTGTGCCTTTGTAACCATCTGGTTCCTGATTACACGCACCATCTACCGACAATCTACCACCACGGGCACCCCCCTCGGTGGACTGCCGACCATATTTCATCGACACTCAAGGAATTAGATATATGCGAGGAGTACATAATCATCCGACGGTAATCTTAAGTTTGATAAGCCGAAGACCCAAGAGGTAGTATTAAGGATACTGAAATATGCTGAAGACAAGGAGAAGGGCTCATTCAATCCTTCCAGAGAGAGGGATGAGCTTAGCCTTGGCTTAGGAAACAAGGAGCACACAGGCCGCACCAGGGGGCTAGGGAAAAGGATGATCTGGAAGCAAGGATTCAAAGATGATAGGCACATGTACAACAAACATGGCAGAGACCGGGAGACTAATCTTGAGCTCCAAGTGAAGGCTCTAGTTGCGAAGACGCTAGAGGAGCAAGGACTGTCTACGGAGCCACGGATATTAGTGACGCCACTGGGAGAAATGGCATTAGTTGGCAGCCCTTAGAAAGTTCCTAGCAGCCAAGGTTCTACTGCAGCCACAACCCCCGTCGATCGCATACGGGAACCAACTAGTTGCACCTTGGTGTTTCTCAGTAGCCGACAGAACACAGTGATGGAGATGGCAACGGGTGTGGCACATCCTCCCGGTAGCTTACACCACAATAATAAGATATCGCCGAACTACACTAGGGTCGAGGTGCATACCATGAAGCCTGAGTTCATGCAGTGGAGGATAGACTACACAACTCCCGAGGGGCTGGTGTTACTCGGAGACGTTATTGGGTAGTTCATCCTCTGGCACAAACAGGACATTATATTGACTGCTTCTTCGCCGCATCCCCCTCTCCAAAATTTGGAGCGAGTTGTTGAGGTCGGGGAGATATTTTCACCGTCTCGTAACCACCACATTCCTGAGATGCCACATTCTTCCCCACCTCCTAGCGAGCATGTGCCTGATGAGATGCCATAACCTTCTCTAGCTCGTACCGAGCAAGTGCATGATGAGATGCCACAGTCTTCTCAACAAGCACAACCGATACATGAACAACGAGTGCCTCCTGAAGAAGGTGATGCATAAGAAGATGAGGACGTGCCTGAATAGGAACATCGAAAGAAGCATCCAATCATCATAAGGCCAGTTTATGTTCCGATGAAAGACGTCTCGTTGGTGTCCAAGTGGTATTCCCATGACCAGTTCAAGCCTAAGAGCCAAGTTAAAAAAGTCCCATCATGGGGTTCTGAGGAGACCGTCACTAGCAAACTCCACCAAATTATAAAGCAGTATCCAAATGTTGATGCCATCAAATGGTCAAAGGATTGCCCGAAAATATATGAAAGAGGCAAGCCCTTCCTACCAAACCGGGACATCCAGCGCCTACCACTTGGAATGAGAATGTTCCATGATTGGTACTTGTGTGTTCTCCCAACGAGCATAGACCTCATACAAGCATGCTTTCCCATTGGCACATTTGGAAGCCCAGCCAAGAAAATTGTCTTTGACTTCAATGACATGCAGACATGCTTTCACCTGAGAGCAATGGAGATGAATCTAATTCGCATGTGGTTCCTGTAAGTCCTTGTCCTCCCGATATGATATGAATGTAATCTTTGAATTTTGTTGTAACTAACCCACGCTGTGATTTGTAGAATGCAAGTGCACATTGTCAAACAAATGCCAAGTGTGAAAGCCGGGTATATAGACCCTCAAGCTATAGCCCAAACAAATTTTAATTACCCTAAACAGTGAAAACTGGATGCCAAAGAGCTAGCTGCTGCAAAGACTCTTCGGGAGAAAGAGCACATCCGTACGACGAAACTAAGGGAAGAGTCCCTTAAGGTTGCAGCATACATTGCCCTGGCTTTCAAAATTCTCCAACAGCACTCTACTATATGGCTACCATACAACTTCGTGTAAGTTCAACTCTATACTTAAAGCTTTGTTCGATATATTTTATTCGATGCAAAAGAGCTTATCTAGTTCTATGATTAAATCCATGCATCATGCACTGGATTTGTATAGCCGTCGATGTCGGGAGAAGCATGACATGGGTCTTTGATTCAATAGATAGGAACCCGGTGACATATAAAGACTTCATATCGATTCTCAAGATATATATATATCGACAATCCTCATTAGCTTATATGTTTGTATACATACTTGTAACATTCACTTTTAGATACTAACAAGTTATATTTGCTAAAATAATTCAAACAGGGCATTTAGGTTCTATGTCACTACACATCACGGAAGGCATGATCCAGCAAGGAAGGAAAAGCTAGCTATAAAAACACTATATGCAGTAAGTGTAACTTACTTCTTCAGTACTCCATTACATGGCTGTTAAAAGCATTACTTAACATTTTCATATGCAAAACACACGGTGTCCCAAGCAGAAGCCTGGGGGTGTACATTGTGGATACTATATATGTTCTATGATGAGTAACACCGGTGCCTATAGGAGACACCTCTTAAGGGTAAGTTTGAACCTCTTCACCCGTAGTATAAAAACTTTGTACATCATATAAAATACTAAACCGAAACTTGTTCTCTTGTAGTGGAAAGAAGAGAGAGAAATGAAAAGAGACCCATACAAGGATGACCAACTCTTAGAGCTCGTTGACGACCTTTGCAACTTCATATTGGACTAGATTGTACACGTCAAAGGCACCTACCATGACCGAGAGTCTGACTTAAGTAGTAATCCTCAGTACCAACACCTTCGTGAGACTGAAAGGTTAGCTCTAGGACGTTGATAACAATGTGTATGGAATTTGATATTGATTTTACCTTGTGAATTATGTCTATTTAATGATGGACTGTATATATTCTTATGAATTGGACTTATAATTGTAGTTTATATAATACTCTTGTGATTGTAATCTAAGGGGTTCGGAACGCTGGTCGCAGAGCGTTCGGCAACGCGAACGCGGTTCGGAATGTTGGTCGCGGGGCGTTCGGCAACGCGAACACGGTTCAGAACGTTGGTCGCGGGGCGTTCGGCAACACGAACGCTGGATGGAATACGCGGAAACAAATAGTGTTCTGGTCGAATTTGAATTGTAAATTTGAATTTTTTTTGCGAGAAAACATACTGTGGGGGCGGTTCTAGACTGAACCGCCCCTATAAACAGGTATTATAGGGGCGGTTGGCCAAAAACCAGCCGCTACAAAGGGTTACGAGTCGCCCCTAAAAAAATTGTTTATGTAGCAGTGTGTACGGGATGTTTAACTTCAAAGATATTTTATAGAGAAGTGTGGTAAAAGGAATCGCGGGCTATAGAAAATGTTGTAGGTAGGAATCACAACACTTTACCTCTTAATCGAAGCACACAAACAAAAGGAGAAAGTCTAATCCATTATATCCGAAGTGAGCCGGCAGAGTGAATTCCACATGGCACTCCACTCCTCAATAATTCCATCCATTAGGTTCGCTTTCGCAAAAGCTAGTTGCTGCCGCGCACCAGGATAAGACGAAGTGCACATAGTATATAATATGATTAGCGTATACTAGCTTTAGATTACTTTACTGATCCTTGTGGTAGCCTATTGGTAATTTTGCAGGGACTATGATCTACTAGCTACGCCCTATGCCGTGATTGCTACTCTGTCACCGAAGGAATGAATTTCTAGTCTAAAAATTTGTCTCCAGAAGAATTGATTTCCGGAGGTGATCGGTCCACCAATCCATTAATCTCTCCCGTAGTCGTCTGGATTGTATTTAACATAACCTATCTCTCCTACACGGCTATTGAATACTCCAAACGATACTATTTAATTAGGCTTTTCGGTAACTGGAGAGCTATTAAGGTTCAACGGTTTAATGAGAGACAACATGGCCTTTTAGGTCAGTTTCAGTGGGGGTTTCATCTTTCAGTTTTCAACACACCCATATTTTGAAAACAGTACAGAAGAGTTTCATCCCCATAAAACTCTCTCTACTCCCATGAAACTTTTATCTTCTCTCTTCATCAAGATAGTGCAATGTCAGCATATTTAATGTCCATAAAACTTTATGAAATCTCCATCGAGACTGATCTTATCTTCTTTGCTAATTTGTTCTAAAGTTGCTAGGAATTCATTCTTTATGCGAGGCAGGGAGATTATGAGGGTGCGTTTGGATCGCGGCGGCGCAGCTCTGGCATGGCCGCTAGGCCTCGGCATTTGGCTCCGGCCGCAACTTCGACGCTCCAAAAGTGCAGTGTAGCCTTTCTGTCATGTGGTGATACCGTTCTCAGACATTTCTCCTATATTTTAGCGTTTGAATTTTTTTATTGGTGAGATAATAGTTGATTTTGTTATTGTTTGATTTTCTAAAAAAATATAAATTATCTCTTTATCATACTAGTTGGTCGTATAAGCTTATCATTTGAAATCGTCTTAAAATTTGGACACCTAAAGGCTAAAATATAGTAACTCCCATAGTACCGTGGACTTGTATGGGTTCTGTCCCAGGAACCAAACACACTCTCAAAACATGGTTATGGCCTCTTAGTGGCTGTCTGACAGTGTTTTTTGAAGCAGATTCCTCATGAAAAATACTCCTCGTCAGCAAAATAGTAAAATCCCGCTTAGCTTCTGATGGAAGCGAACAATAATTAATTCTCCATTTATACTGGGAGCTAGGACTTAAAACACCTCCTCGCAAAAAATACTGGGAGCTAGGAGCTAAAAACACATGCTCTTCATTGCTCCCCATTCAATCCCCACCAAAATAATTCTCGCCTACTCTTCACCCTACTCCCTCATCAAAATCAAATATGATCGGTACATCAGAAACTCAAGGAGCCGGAGCTAAGAATCAGGGAGTAGAGGTCTACAAAACAGATCCTTAAATGGCCTAGTGGCTAACAACTTTGCTCTATTATTGCACTCCCAAGCATTCACCAAATGCTCTTTGGAAAGATACGTCTCGCTGCACATGAATTGTTTTTCCTCTTCTATTATGATGATCCGTAACATCTAACATGTAAACTTGGCTATAACTAAGATTCCCGTTTGGTATTGCTCCAAACAGCTTCAGCTCCTTAATTAGCTTACCCTTCATGTATTTAAAAAAAACAAAGGAGTAGAACAGAGACAAGAGCTCACAATGTGCAATCTTTGATCAATTTGCGTTTCCATTTTTTTAGGGAAACATGAGGTGTGAGGCCCTACTGAAAAATTTGTTGAAAGTGAAAACTGTAAAACAAAACAGTACAATACAGCTCTTCAAGAGACAAAAAAAAGGAAAGAAAAAAATAGAAAAGATTGTACAAAGGTTTCTAGCCATAAATCAATTTGAGGATGGTACTTTGCTTTTGCCCATAGTATACTAGACCAAACTCTTTTTTTAAGATCAATTTGCACCTCTGCACCTCTTTTTTTTTTAAAGTAGATACAGCGGCACAGACCGATGACACATGGGTATGGATGAAAACGGATAGGATACGAACGGATATCACCGATATTATATTTGTTTTCATATTTTTGTTCGGATTCGGATATTGCCAACCATGACGGATAGGATACGATTGGATATCGACATCATAAATATGCGATTTGATTATTCGGATATGGATACAGTATTGAATGTTGAATATCTGGACTCGGATACGGACAGATCTGACTCCTCTAAACGGATTCGGTCTCGAATACGGTCCGAAATATCCGTACCATTTTCACCCGTACATATGGGCACAAGAGTGGACTTGGAATTGACTGGACATGGAGATCTTAGCTTATACTCCCTCTATTCCAAATTATAAGTCACTTTGATTTTTTAAATTTATCTATTTTGTTATGTATCTAGACATATTATTATATCTAGATCTAGATACATAGCAAAATAGATATATAAAAAAAGTCAAAGTGATTTATAATTTGAAAGAGAGAGAGTAGTAGATAGCAGCAAGGACCATGTCAAGAGAGGAGGATCGGGAAAAAAAATAATGTCAGCTCAAATACACTAATAATACTACTGTTACACAATGCATATGCCTTATGCTCAGTGAAGAGCAGCAGCATCACACGGGTTCACAGCGGTTTTTGCTTAAAAAACAAAGACGGATTAACCAGCGGTTCTCAAGGGAAAGTAGTGTGAGGAGATGGGATGAGAGGATGCAATCACATGGTGGCGAGTTAACTATTTTCCAAAGGCTGTTGGTTGGTTGGTTTGGAGGAATTGAAACATCAGTTGCATCACGGGAACAGCAACACATGTCCTAACAATTGGTAGATCTAGGTCCAAGATTTTCATAACTAACACATGTTTTGTGTCATGCTAATGAAACAATACCTGCTGCAACAAAATTGGATCTATTTCATCCATGCTCTAAAGCCGACAATTTTCTAATATATCTCTTGCGATGTAAGCTCCAATTATTTCCACTATATATGTGCAGTGATTTTCCAAATACAAAATTACACAGACGAGGGTAAAGCTTGCCACTAACATACTTTCTCAGACCCCGCACAGAGCGGGAGCTCTCTGCACTAGGTACGCCCTTTATGTGCAGCGATTTTCCAAATACAAAATTAAACCACAAAAGAATTAAAGTGAACTTTGTCTGGCATGAGATAATCGTTTTAAATACTTCTTTTTTGTGATGTGGATCTTTCTATAACATGAGTGCGTTGTCATAGCAGTTGGCAATGAGTTGTAAGTTGCAGCTTCACGGATCTGATCCGAGTGCGACCTGGCCGATGTTGCCTTCAAACAATTCGTAGATCTAATAGATAGAAACTTTTTTTGGGTAATGCACATAGTTCTAACAGCTGTAGTAGTGCAACTGTAGTAGCACAGCCGAACAGCAGCAATACATCTTGGAAGACTTCTTCACATAGACTATAGTTGAGGGGTCAAGGAATGGGATCAAGAAGATCCTACTGACATGTGAGCATATGCTTGAGATGCTAGGCAGTAGTAGCATATATATGTTTGATATTTCACCTCGTGATTTAACACAAAGTAAACTCTTTGGTCTTTGCATAAGACAACGCAGATCAGTGATGGAGGAGCACCCAGCAGTTCACATCTGTGTACAGATAGATGATCTGTCTCTTACACATAGCCATGGATGGTAGGCAGGTGCAGGTATCTCTAGAGGCATAGGCGGCAGGTGCAGGTATCTGTGTACAGAAAAATTTCCGGCTTCAGCCTTCTTCCGAAAAGAAAAGCATCAATCCAAACTTATTACAGTAACACACCCATAATTAAAACTTATTACATGTTCAAAACTAAAGTCCAAGACGGTAAATGAAAGACCATCCATACGATGCGAAGAACTCCATGGCTCTTGATTCTAGTAGCTTGCAAGCTTCAAGAATCCGTTCATTGCCGTCATCCGAGCGCTGCAATAGAGCCCAAAACCGTAACAAGTATGTTCCCCTGAAAAGAACCTACAAAAAAGTTTTTGGGTGACCTTTATCAAAAACCACATCGTTCCTTGTGATCCATATTGCCCAGCAAAACGCCGCAGCCCCAGTCAATAAAAGATGATTATGGTTGGAACCTCCTAGCTTAGACCAACTATTGAAAAGATGGTTCGTGTTCCTTGGAGGATTAATGCCAAACAAAACAAACACAGCACGCCAAAGAAAACTGGCATAATGGCAATTAAAAAACAAGTGTTGGATAATTTCAGGTGTGCTACAAAAATAACAAGCCTTACTACCATTCCAATTCCTTCTAGCAAAATTGTCTTTTGTTAGTATCACCCCCTTTTTTTAAGAACCAAAGAAAAATCTTAATCTTCAGGGGCACTTTCATATGCCAAATTTTCTGGGTAACCTCAATCCTGTTATTGACTAGGTATTTGTACATGGATGTAACAGAAAACAAGCCATTATTATTTAAGTTCCAGATGAAAATATCCCGACCCTCATTTAAGTTAATAAAAACAACTTTTGCAACTAGACTTTGCCATTCCAACAATTTGTTCCCAACTAGTGCCCTTCTAAAAGACACATTGAGAGGGGTGGAATTAAGTACATCAGCCACCGTTGCTTGTTTCTTCCGCACTATATTAAATAAATTCGGGTATTGGATTTTCAAGACTCGGGAGCCCAACCATTTATCTTCCTAAAATCTAATTTGAGTTCCATTGTCTAGTTGAAACTTTCCAAGACTTAAGAAAATGTCTTTGACTCCCAGCAAACCATTCCAAAATTATGAAAACCCGTTTTTCTTTTCAATTTGACTAAGAGTCTTGTTCTTTAGGTACTTGTTCCTTATTAACTCCTGCCAAGTGCCCTCCTCGTTGCAAAGTTTGAAAAGCCATTTGATTAAAAGACATTTATTTTGTAAATCTAGATTTTGAATTCCTAAACCACCTTGCTCTTTTGGTTGGCATAAAATATTCCACTTTGCAAGTCTATATTTCCTTTTGTGCTCATCATTTTGCCAGAAAAACCTTGATCTAAAATATTCAATCTTTTTTAGAACACCTCTCGGGACTTCAAAGAAAGACATCATGAACATAGGTAAGCTTGACAAAACAGAATTGATTAACACTAATCTACCCCATATGATAAATGTTTTCCTTTCCACCCACTTAACTTCTTTTCAATTCTTTCTTCAATTAATTTCCAATCCTTATTATATAACTTCCTGTAATGCATAGGAAGGCCCAAATATCGAAAAGGGTATGATCCCATTTTGCAACCACATAGATATGAGTATTGCTCCTCAACTTATTTTGCTTGGCCAAAGCAAAATAATTCACTTTTATGGAAGTTGATTTTCAAACCTGATAATTGTTCAAAAGTACCAAGCAAAAGTTTCAAATTTTTTGCCTGTTCAATATCATGGTCGAAAAATAGAACCGTGTCATCTGCATATTGCAAGATAGACAAGCCATTTTCCACTAGGTGTGTAACAACCCCTTTTATTTGGCCTTCCTCCTTGGCTCTAGATAAAATGATAGCTAGCATATCTACAACAATATTGGAAAGGATCGGTGATAGAGAATCACCTTGTCTAAGACCTTTCTTGTCTAGAAATATGAGCACATTTGGTCATTAACTTTAATGCCCACATTCCCACCTTGAACAAAAACTTTGACCCAATCACACCACACCAGATGAAACCCCTTCATTCTTAGTGCTTGTTGTAAGAAATTCCAAATCACCTTATCATATGTCTCTTCAAAGTCAATCTTAAAGATAATTCCCGTTTTGTTTCCTTTTATGTAATTCGTGTAAGGTTTCATGTAAAATAATTGCACCCTCCATTATATTTCTCCCAGGTAGGAATGCTATTTGGGATGGTTTAATTATGCGTTGAGCTATCTTTACAATTCCGTTAGTAGCCACTTTAGTAAAAATCTTGAAGCTAACATTTAACAAACGGATAGATCTATATTGTTGTATTTGTTTAGCTTCTTTAGACTTTGGTATTAAAATGATCATTCCAAAGTTTAGGCTATGTAGAGGCAATTCTCCCTTATTGAAATCTATGAACAAATGCATCAGATCATCCTTAATTACATTCTAGAATACCTGATAAAACTCTGGAGAAAAGCCATCAGGACCAGGAGTCGTATTAGGGTTCATTTGGAAAATTGCACCTCTAATCTCCTCCTCCGTAAACTCAGCAACCAAGAGATCATTTTCCTCAGCTGTAACTTGAGGGATGTCATCACGGTATGACTCATCCATCACCAAATTGTTATGATCAGATGGCCCGAATAATTTTTTATAGTAAGTGGTGATATATTTTTTAAGCTCAGCGTCACCGTGAATTAAACCTTCCTCCTGTCCAGCCTAAATATCCTAGTTTTTCTGTGTTTTCCATTTGCTACTAACTGAAAGTGTTTTGTATTGGCATCCCCTTCTAATAAATTGTTTACTTTAGCACGTTGGTACCATTTTATTTCTTCCTCTCGTAGAAGTTCGGACAATCTTTCATTCAAGACATACTTAAGATTCAATTCATATTGATCTAATAAAATTGATTCAGCCTTTTTATCCAATTCATCCAATTTTGCTAGCAACTTTTTCTTTTCTTTCTTGTAAGCACCACTTGTATTTTTGGCCCACCCTTTCAAGTATAGACGCATGCGTCTAATTTTAGCCTGCCAACACTCTAAAGAGTTATTCCCCTCATCCACACTGTTCTAGATATCTATAACTAAATCCACAAACCCCTCTCTTAACAACCAACCCAATTTGAATTTAAATAAGTAGTGATTATTATTAGATGCAGGTTCCCCTGTATTAATAAATAGGGGTGTATGATCAGAGATCTCTCATGATAGAGCTTGGATAGTGGTACGCGGGAATTTTAATTCACACTCTGTACAAGAAAGAATCCTATCTAACTTTTCAAATGTTGAAATTTCTAGGTTGTTAGCCCAAGTGAATTGTCTTCCAGAAAGTTCCAACTCCCTTAAGTTAAAGGCATCAATGATAGCATTAAACAAGAATGGCCATCTATCATTGTAATTGGCATTATTTTTCTCTTGTGTCCCTCTAATGATGTTAAAGTCACCACCTATCAAAATAGGTAAGGTTTCTTTAGAACATAGTTGGACTAACTCTGTTAAAAATGCCTCTTTAAGATGACGTTGAACTGCCCCATAGGCAGACACAAGCAACCACTTAAAGTCATCCTGTTTATTTCTCAATTTCAATTTTACAAAGAAATCTTCTTCTTCTATCTCACCAATGTCGAACTCTAGAAGGTTTATGCCTACTAGCATGCCACCAGATTTTCCCCGAAGAGATTCACAGTGCCATAAAAAGTCCTTGCCACCACACAATTTTTTTAGAAAATTTGGTGAGTAATCTCTCCTACCGGTCTCTGATAAAGCAACAAAACCTAGCTCCTTTTCCCGCACCAAATCAAACACAAATCTATGTTTTTTTGGGTCACCTAACCCATTACAATTCCAAAATATGCCCTTCATTTGTTAAACTAAAGGTTCTCTTTTGATTTTCTCTTGCCTAATTTCTTTTTCTTTTATGAACTTGATTTATTTTTTGGGGGCACCGCCTGTAGATCATATAGATCACTGGCTTCCCTTAACTCATACCCTCGGCTATCTCACCACAAAGTTGGTTAATAGCTAAGAGATCAAGTTCATCCTCTGAATCTGATAAGTTACAATCCAATTGTTTGCTACTAGCATGTAGTTCCTTTTGTTTAGGCAACACATGTAGTCTGCTTCTTTCCACATGTTTAAGGTTGTTAATCGATTTACTAACACTAGTATCATCTGAACCTAACAAAACCCCCACCTTACTGATGTTATGAGCAACTACATCTTTAAAGAATGAAAGAAAAGATGTGTTTAAAATGTTACCTGAATTATTAGGTTCCTCCAAATTTTTGCGTGCCTTTAGCTTGGCCGCTCTCTCAGTCGAGTCTTGGTCGCCTATCGCCACATTGCGCTTGCTCCTACGGGTAGGCGTGGTATTCTCAGCAGGGGTTTGTGCAGGGGTTCTGAATTTAAAGGCCCATGGAAGGATTTAACTACCCAAGCCTTGGTCGAGTCAGATAACCCGGTCGACTTCAGCTCCAAAATGGGCCGTGACAGAACAACAGCCCTGTGTCCCTTTGTTTGAATTTTTTGCTACTGGTGGAGCACAAGAACTCCCATCTTTCTTATCTTTCTTTGTGTTCTCCTTGTTGGAGTCCAATTTCTTAGTATTAAGCCCTGAATCTTTGTTGAGTTTGTCCAAACCATCATCTTTTTTGCCGGATTCACCCGTCTGATTATCCATGTCAATTAGTCTTGAGTCATTTTCCTCCTCTTCTGTTTCTAGCCTGAATTGGAGTTCATACACAAATTCTCCAATTACAACGTCAACTAAATCCGGAATTAGTTCTGGACTTAGTACAGCAACTCCCAGCCTTGGTCTTCCAAATCGCTTGGAAAATTTCATGTCCACCATCTTTGTGGCGCCAAGAATAGTACCCACAGCCTAGATGATACGAAAATTCCGTAAGTCACTCGGGAGACCACGGAATTTCATACTTGTACACCTCTGCATCTTTTTTCTTTGAAATAGTCAATTTTGCTTTTGCACTCCTTGCTTCCACAGGACCCCAATCATCCATCCGTTTTAACTCAGCACTAGATGAAAAAGTTGTGGCAAAGGAGTTTTCATTAGTTTCTTCCAGAACCCATTTCCAGCCTGGTACGAGTCTCTCAAGCTCTACTGTGACTTGTTTCACAGTAAGAGAACCATCAGAGACCTTCACTATTGCTTCTGTAGGCTCAATTTTTGCCTTTTCGTTACCTGAAAAAGGGATATAATAAAAACCCAAACCTGGAACTGCATAACCACATAGCTCTGCTGTAGGTTTTGCACTCTTCATGGAAGGGCAAGCTTTGGTGACGTGGGTATCACTATCACACATGTCACAGCAGATTGGTGTTTTGCAGTCATTCATTACGTGCCCTTTAGTTAGGCAACGAAAGCAAACGGGATTATTCTTTCCACTCCCTTTCTTTGGAGCAATAGCACCTGATTCATTGTCAATTTGTATAGCTGCAACATCTGCATTTTCGAATATCCCGTCTCCTGCATTTTCCCCTGCTTGAATACTACCAGAACCAGTAACCCCTGTGCTAGTACCTGGGAGCAAATTAGCCTTGGCCGTCGCCTCATGTTGAACTTGCTGGGGTTGGGTTGGTGCAGCCCCGTGCCCAACAACGTTGCTAGTACCAGCATGGCCAGAGCCCATTGATGTAGCCTCGTACGCGTCGAAGCCTCCTTGATAGCCGCCCCGGCCACCGCCGAAGCCAGAAGCGTTGTTGTTACCGTAGCCGTGGCTGCCATAGCCACCACCGAAACCTCCACGGCCTCTCCTCCCCCGGCGACCACCACCAAAACCTCCACGGTGCGCATTGTATCCTCGGCCACCAAAAGCACCATACTGGAAGCCACCGGCTTGATAGCCACCACCACGGCCACCGTACCCTGGATTAAACCCCGGGTTAAAACCTGGATTAAAACGTTGGGATTGGCCACCGTGGTAGCCCTGAGAGTACGTCGCCTGCTGGTGAGTTGCCGGTGGAGCATGGTGTGGCTGCTGGTTTTGGTTCAATGCCGGTTGGGCACCAAGTGGATGTCTGCCACGTCCAGCCATTGCCGGAGGACGGAACGAACGCACGACGTCGGCGTAAGAACGAGATGGGCGAGTATACGATGAGGACGTCGGCGTGAGAAGAGATCAATCAGACCCTTCACAGGCCGGTACCACTTCCCAGGCCCAATACATACCAAATCTCGGCCCAGACTCTGTTCCAAATTTGATTTTGAATTTCCCAGCGTAATTGTCGGCACGCCGTCCGTGTTGCCGAAACCGACAACGCACGGTAATTTCGAGATCACGCGTGAACCAGAATCTGACGAACTGGTAGCTCCGGCTAGCAACGCCGGTGTTGATGAATGACGAGAGCCACTCCTACAAGGTGAGGATTTGCTTCTCCAAGCAACCTCCAGTGCGTCTCCAAGAGTCCGTGGGGGAGAAACCCTTGGAGGCGGCAACTGACCTCGCCATGGAGTAGGCTTCATGCAATGTTGCACCAGCGCAGATATGATACGTTTCGCCAACGGCGGTGTACATCCAGAAGAAGACGTAGCACTTACCAGAGTACCTTCGTTGGGTTCATGTTCAGCTTGGAGTAGATCCTGTGTAGAGAAGCCGACCTCCGCCGCCAACGCGATAAGCTCTGGTGTGGATGGACTCCAAACCTCTGCAGGAGCCGCAAAAGGATCTGGCGTAGATGGGTTCCTTTCTTCTTCTACAATGATCTCATCGACTTCCTCATCTGATTCATCCGAATCCATGTTTCCACGCCAGAACTTGGAGGATGGAAACTCCATCCCGTGCTTTGCCGGTGGCTTAGAGCAGATCGCTGCCACGGATTCCACAATTGCAGATAGTTCTGCCCTTGCACTTGTGTAATCCGCGTCCTAGAGGCTGTCCTTGATGACGCTCGATGAGGGCAGCCGAGGCCTTAGCTTTGCCTTGATCGCCGAAGCTAAGGTCAGCCGCCGCCTCATGCATCGCTGTCCTCAGTGCATCAATGATGCTCCTGCCAGGCGCCTAGATCGGAACCTTCTTGCTGAGTACGAGGCGATTGTGCTCCGGGACGGCGAGCCGATTAAAGACTTCGCGTTGCACCTGACGGGCATTGTCCAACCAGGGAGCAGCACATTCCTATGCATCACGGTGGTGCCGACACTTTCTTCTCTACAAGGAACAATAAATAATAAAGATAAAAAGTAGGGTTAAATACAGCACAACAGTTTGGTCAGATTTGGAATGAGACCTACCTCCAATAGTTTATGGTTAATACTACATACATAGGAGAATGAAGACGGCAGGGTAATTAATTGCTAGACAACTTCCATTAGTCCAGATGAGCAATAATCTTGGATCAGATCAGAAATGGTGGGGGCCTAGTGGACACAAGTTAGTCTATTTGTGATGTTGCTTCTGTCCGGCTTGCTATGGAGCTAGATTCATTTGTTACCGTCTAGATATAAGTTATATCTAGACACGCGCGCGCGCAGATCTTTATAAATACATAGTTTTATATATATATATATATATATATATATATATATATATATATATATATATATATATATATTTATAAAGATCAAAAATATTTTATAATTCGGAACGGATGGAGTGGCATGTTTTTGGCTGTCGTTACAAGGAAGGCAACACCAGTAGCCGTAGGTGGTTGTTTATAATGGACAGTCAGTGGCTCAGTGCACAGCAAGAAGCCTGAAACGATCTCAAAAAAAAAGCAAGAAGCCTGAAACAACTGTTGATACAGCTCAAACTGCCCTCTCTCTATTACAGTACCCGTATCACAGCCTTAGCCTTTACGACTGCATGTGGCTTCTCTTTTTCTATACTGTATTATTCTGCCTTTTTCTCAAGAACATATTCAAGCTAAAAAAAATTAAAGGCAAAATTAGAAAGGAGGAAATGCCAAATTCCTCTTGCATGGAACTGGAACGCCATCGAAGACGATGCTGACATCTCGCTTGTGCTAGCTTAGCACGGACCACGCCAGGCCATCACGGTCATGGATCCAGCCGCAGCCATCATGGGTATAGCTCCTCTATCTCAAAACTCAGAACAAAACAAGGCCAAAATTCGGAGCGTTTTCCACCCAGAAAATAGACCAAACTTGGGAAGAGAATAAATGCCAGGAGAGGAGGCAAATGATCCAAGCCCCACAAAAGAATGGAGCATGGTGTATATATATTCTCCAGCACAGAAAAAAAGCTTTGCGATGATTCTGTGAACGTGGCATGTCCCTTTCAGGCTCCCGAGGCGCAATCTGGTACGGGCATTATCCGGCATCCATGGCGTCTTATCTCTTTCATTCAAGCCATTGGATGACACAAATTCTCATGGCTGTGACTTGAAAGTGACCTGTGGTAGTGAGGATGTGAGATAGGTCATAGATTGGTACTACTCTGTTTAGTTCCCAAAAACTTTTCCAAAAAGTGTTACAGTAGTCATCACATCGAATCTTGCGATACGTGCATAGAGCATTAAATGTAGACGAAAAAAAATTAATTGCACAGTTTGGTTGGAAATCGCGAGACGAACGTTTTGAGCCTAATTAGTCCATGATTGAACACTAATTGCCAAATAAAAACGAAAGTGCTACGGTAGCCAAATTTCCAAATTTCGCGAACTAAACACAGCCCTAGTAGAACACATGTTCTGTGGCCATTGTAATGTCTGGTGATCACATGTTGCCCCAGAATCAAATTAAGCAACATTTTTTTTCATGGTAAAGGTTACTCTCTCTCCTTTTTAGGAAAAAAAACTTTATTTCCATCAGGTTTCATTTTTGCTACGATGTCAATTCGAGTGGTTCAAGCAGTTGACTTTCGCCAAAGGTTTCAGAATATGATGACAGCATTCTCGACCATATATACGTTTTGTTCTGGTCATTCTGAATCATAGTTTAAATATGTTTATAACAATTTCGTTGGAAGCTCAGAAGATGGGTGAAGCGATCGATCTTGTGTCAGCATGTCAGTATCACAAGGGTTACACATACTACCACACCTACTTTTCGAACTCTGCTTACAGAAAAGGGTAGACAGAAATGTATCAAACATCGATTACATCGCCTAAGAGAGATCTTTGAAGGATAATCACACACGTTTTGTATAAAATAAAGGCGTATACTACCGGAGACGGCTTCTTTGTCGAGTGTCTCAGACTTTGCCGAGTGTTTTTTATCGAGCACTCGATAAAGAGGTTGTTTGTCGAGTGTCATATAGAAAGCACTCGGCAAAAAGGTAGCTTGCCAAGTGCCGAACACTCGGCAAAGAATAACACTCGGCAAAGACCAGTTTTGCCGAGTGTCAAACAATAACACTCGGCAAAGGGCCGGCCGGCAGCCGTCGTTAATCCTTTGTCGAGTGTCTTATCCTGACACTCGGCAAAGAGGCTCCTTTGTTGAGTGCCATTTTTTTGACACTCGGTAAACCATATTTTTTTCACTTTTGACCTTCAGACTTTTTCTGCAGTCCTCAGATAATACCTGGTACTCCATGTTTCAATGTTGCACATTTCTCGAACTTTTTCTATATTTCTTTAATTTATTTCATTTAATTAAATTTTCTTGTATAATTCAAATTATAACTGCTAGTCATTCAAATAGTAAAAAAATGAATGGAAAAATGATAATTATGTTATTTAGTATAATGTGAGGCCGTATTCAGGAACAGACCACCAATTTCGAACATCTTGTTCATGAAACATGACCACGAACTTGCGGTCGAGTTGTTTTTAAATTCTATAAAAAGCAAACGAAGTCCGAAAATCATGAAACTTGTCAAGATGTCAAGATATCATATGTGGAGGCTGTGATAAAAAATTAAGGAGGTTTCGCGCAAGTTGTCACGTACGATGCTTGCAAACCGAAGTCGGCCTCTTCAGTTCAATTTTTTATCACAGCCTCCACATATGATATCTTGACATCTTGACAAGTTTCATGATTTTCGGACTTCGTTTGCATTTTATAGAATTTAAAAACAACTCGACCGCAAGTTCGTGGTCATGTTTCATGAACAAGATGTTCGAAATTGGTGGTCTGTTCCTAGATACGGCCTCACATTATACTAAATAACATGAATATTATTTTTCATTCATTTTTTCACTATTCGAATGACTAGCAGCTATAATTTGAATTATACAAGAAAATTCAATTAAATGAAATAAATTAAAGAAATATAGAAAAAGTCCGAGAAATGTGCCACATTGGAATATGGAGTACCAGTTATTGTCTGAGGACTGTAGAAAAAGTTTGGAGGTAAAAAATGAAAAAAAAAATATTGTTTGCCGAGTGTCAAAAAATAGCACTCGGCAAGGAGCCTCTTTGCCCAGTGTCAGGATAAGACACTCGGCAAAGAAGTCTCTTTGCCGAGTGTCAGGACCTATGACACTCGGCAAAGATTTTAAAAAAAATAAAAAAAAAACTCTTTGCCGAGTGCCTGGCCAGGTGGCACTCGGCAAAGAATTAAAAAAAAACTTTGCCGAGTGCCAGATCGGGGGCACTCGGCAAAGAAGGCATTTAACCTCCCGGCCCAGCCGGCCCACACACCGCACACACGCACGCCCGCGCCAGCATCGCCGCCGCTGCGCCAGCCCCGTCGCCGCCCGCGCCGCCACGCTAGCCCTAGCCCACGCCAGCCCCGCCACCTCCCCCGCCCGCGCCGCCGCGCCAGCCCCGCCGCCGTCGCCCCCGCCCGCGCCGCGCCACCGGAGGAGGAGGAGAAAGAGAGGAGGAAGAGGAGAGAAGAGGAGGAAGGAGGAAGAGAAGGAGGAGGAAGAAGAAGGAGGCGCCAACCCCGCCGCCGTCCCCGCCCGCGCCCGCGCCATCCCCGGCGCTTCCCTAGCCGTCGCCTTGTCCACCGGTGCCCTGGCCCCTTCACCACCACCGCCCTACGACGCCCACTAGGTATGCCCTACCGTCGTCGTCGTCGTCATCGTAGTATTACTAGTAGTTACGGTAGTAGTAGTGGTAGAGTAGTGGTGGTGGTAGTCGTAGGAGTGGTTGTGACATTATTATATATATATGTTATTGAATATAATCTTGTGCATGTCGGCCATCGTGCCGTTCATATATATGTGCATGTCGGTCATTGTGCCGTTAGTTTTCTTGCAGGTTTTGGAAACCTCACCGTGCAGGGGAGGTGCTGCCGAAATTTTGTATTGAGAGTTTTATGTTTCTTTTTTTGTAGAAAAGAGCCCGTCAGAGCGGAGCTAGAGTACCTCGGTGACCCCGATCGCCTTCCTCGTCGTTGCGGGTCTGCCTGCACCGCGTCGCCTCACCACTGCACCGACCCACCACGGCCCCGCTAGCCTGACTCTACCGCCACCCTAAGTATAACCTCT
Source organism: Miscanthus floridulus (assembly GCF_019320115.1). NCBI lineage: Eukaryota > Viridiplantae > Streptophyta > Magnoliopsida > Poales > Poaceae > Miscanthus > Miscanthus floridulus. Next base: position 90,095,472 of record NC_089598.1, on the reverse strand, counting down.
CTTTTCGTATCATGGTCGTAGATCACGTAACCCAGTTAGGCGTCTCCCGTTCGAATGAGATACGGTTGGAAATATGCAGATATTTTCATATCTAAAACCGTATCTATTTTGAATTGTCCATATTTTTTGGACAGCCCGTGGATGCGTAGGTGGGGTTAGTTTCCATGGTCTGCTCTGATCCAAGACAGAGTTTTGGCATCATCTTCCTATTGTTCTCCGGATACACACTCTCTCTGGCAGGACATGTATTTGGAGAATAGCGGGGAGGTGCTGCCGAAATTATGTCTCGGATAGGAGTAGAGCATGGAAACTAACCCCACCTACGCATCCTCGCATGGGATTAGGACCTATCCTCACCTATTAGATAGTAGGAACGTCATGTAGATGCAATTGATGTTTGTATTACTCGTCGCTATATATGTTAGAGGATGGAGGACCATGAGTGGATGTACATGGGCCACGCAAGTCAGGGTTAGGTCACCAATGAATGGATCGACAAGACTGATGCTTTCTTAGAACGGGCATTTGGCGTGGCTGCTAAAGGAGCGAGTAAAATTTGTTGTCCCTGCAGCAAATGTGCAAACAGGAAAAGACAAACGAAGAAGATCATGGGGGAACATCTTTGGAAGAATGGATTTACGGCAGACTATACCCAGTGGGTCTACCATGGTAAAGCCGATCGTATGAGAGAGGAGGTGGTGAGACCATGCGTTGAGGATTATGATGCTGATGCCGGGGTAGCAGACATGTTAAATGACTATCACGAGGCATAGTTCGCTGAAGGACGTACAGAGAAGGAGCCAAAGGCAACCGCAAAAGCGTTCTATGACATGTTTGCCGCGGCACAGAAACCCCTTCACGGCCAAACAAAGGTTTCTCAACTGGATGCCATTGGACGCATAATGGCGTTAAAGTCCCAGTATAGCCTGAGTCGAGACGCCTTCGATGGTATGTTGACAGTTATTGGCAGCCTGCTTCCAGAGGGTCACCTTCTGCCAAAGAGCATGCACGAGTCACAGAAACTCCTTCATGCACTTAAGATGTCGTATGAGCAGATACATGCTTGCCCGAAGGGGTGCGTCCTATTTAGGAAAGAATACGTGGAAGCAAAGTACTGTCCAAAGTGTAAATCCTCTAGGTTCCTGGAGGTAGATTTTGGTGATGGCAAGAAGAGGCAGCTTGACATTCCCGTGATAATCCTACGACACCTTCCGTTCATACCGAGGATCCAATGGCTATACATGACCGAGGAATCCACGAAACAGATGACATGGCACAAAAATGGCAAACGATACAATCCTGACAGGATGGTACATGCATCCGATGGTGAAGCATGGACCCACTTTGATGGCATTCATCATGAGAAAGCTAAAGAGGCTCGTAATGTATGTGTTGCACTGGCAACAGATGGGTTCAATCCTTATGGAATGATGGCTGCCCCATATACATGTTGGCCCATGTTCGTTATCCCCCTCAATCCCCCCCCAGAGTATGCTTTCAACAACAGAACGTATTCTTGTCGTTGATAATTCCTGGACACCCGGGGAATAACATGGGTGTGTTCATGGAGCCTGTGATTGATGAATTGGTCCGTGCTTGGGAGGAAGGGGTATGGACATACGACCGAGCTACAAAGAAAAACTTCAAAATGCATGTTTGGTACCATTACTCCCTGCGTGACTTCCTGGCGTATGGGATATTTTGCGCCTGGTGTGTTCACGGGAAGTTTCCATGTTCAGTATGCAAGGAAGGTCTGAGGTTCATTTGGTTGCAGAAGGGTGGTAAATATTCATCGTTTGACAAACATTGGCAATTCCTCCCTCTTGACCATGCATTCAGTCGAGACATTAAGAACTTTACGAAAGGTGCCGTAGTGACAGACCCTGCACCACCGATAATGATTGGTGCCGCGGTTCGTGAATAGATAGATGGTCTCATGGTCAATCCAAAAGGTGGTTTTGTGGGATATGGAGAGCAACATATGTGGACTCATAAGTCGGGCTTGACTCGGCTCCCCTACCAAGGCAGACGTAGCCTTAGCGGATACGTAGAAACATGAGTACGCAAATTTATTTATTTATTCTAACGTTCAATTCTGCATGATTTCTAATCATCTTGCATTTTTTCTCATAGTCGGTGTCACATGGTGGCCAGCCTTGCTCCATCTTCAAGGCATTTGCTATGGCCCACAAGGGCAAGGCGACGCCCGATGTCAACTACAACCCGGAGGATGGGCTCGAGGCGTATAGCAATGCGACCGTCCACAACCGCCTCAGTGAGTACACATTGATGGCAAGGGAGGTCCATGGGTCAGAGTACGATCCGAGCACCGAGGACCTTGATGGAGAAGTCGTCATGAGGGTGGGCGGAGGCAAGAAGCATGGGCGGTACTGGATTGGCAATGATGCAATTGACTCGGCCGCTACTCCTAGTCTCTCCTAGATTCGAGCAAGCAGCACGAGCAGGAGCCCGGCCATACGACCTTGGCAGGACACTTCACACCACCGGGTGGAGGCACTCGAGGTTATTCCTGGTTTATTTGTCGTTCATTGGTTTTTTCATACCTTTCATTTGCATTATTGTAATATTGGGGGTGAATATATTGTAGGCCCAGCTAGAACAAGAGAGGAGGATACGAGAGCAGATGCATGCGAAGATGGAGAGGGTGGAGGCCGAGCGGGAGGCCGAGCAGCAGAGGATGGCGGAGATTCTTCAGTACATGCAAAGTCTTGGCGGCGCTACGGGTGTAGCTCCGCCACCTTCACTATTCGCTCCACCTCCTCACTATTCTACTCCTGTGAGTATAAATGTTTTAGTTTGTATGTTCATGCTTACGGTCAAACCTAGTGGAGTATGAAAGTTTTATTCATGTATGGTATATATTTATCTTGTTTCACACATGCAATCTCTTCTCCTTTGTGCAGAATCAATCGACGGCATCGAATGATCCTCATGCTTCAGCGAATCCTTCACCAAATCAGTGATGATACTTGTGGTTGTTAATGATACTTCTATTTGCAATTGTGGTTGACGATGATGGAGCACTTGGATTGCTTGTGAACTTATTTGTGATATATTGTGAGACATGTGACGTTTGTGATATATATGTAGTGTTGGTGATATATATGTGATGTTGATGATATATATGTGATGTTGGTGATGTTTGTTATATATATCTTCTGTTTGTTTGGATGGGATGTAAAAAACAAATAAAAAAGGCTATTTTCAGTCACTTTGCCGAGTGCAATGGCCATAACACTCGGCAAAGTGACCATCTGGGAACTACCTGAAAACATGCTTTGCTGAGTGCAATGGCCATTGCACTCGGCAAACATCACAGGTTTGCCGAGTGCCACTGACCAGGCACTCGGCAATTGCCGAGTGTCTTCTCAGCGACACTCAGCAACGTGGCCACCTTTGCCGAGTGTCTTGTCGACGACACTCGGCAAAGTGGCCACCTTTGCCGAGTGTCTAAGTCAACGGCGCTCAGCAAATCGGGTACCTTTGCCGAGTGCTTGACCTTGACACTTGGCAAAGCTGCCGTCACGGTGGCGCTCACCGTCATGGCTACTTTTTTTTTGCCGAGTGTCGGATTGGCACGTGCCCGATAAAGTGCACTCGGCAAAGAGGTTTTTGCCGATAAACTGTTTACCGAGCGCCCTTTGTCGAGTGTAACACTCGGCAGAGGCTTTGCCGAGTGTATATCGGTCTTTGCCGAGTGCCTCAGGCACTCGCAAAGAAGTTGAATCCGGTAGTGGTAGGAGAGACATCAACGTCTGGATTCACACAAGCATGTTCACTCCTGCACGGTCATTTTCAGCAGTCGAGAGCCGCGCAAGTCCACGTAGTTGGTGAGAACACAGAACACCCCCTTTCTATCTCTTTGGAGAGATGTAAACATGTTATAGCCCCTGTTCATTTTGCTGAAAAGCCATGACTAAAAGTATTATTCGCTGATTTGTTGTGAGAAAAAAACACTCTTCGTTCGTTGAAATAGTATGGCTCATAAGACAATCGCACGGGGCCATAGTTCCTATCTTCGTAGAAGTATCAACAACACAAGTGTCCAAGGCTTTAAAAAACTACCACTACTTAGCAAAGATACCAACGTCGTCCGTCACCAATACCTGTATGTCGCTTTAGGTTAGGCCATAAGCAATTTCCATACTTCCAGTCTGCCACGGACTAGGATACACGTGTTGTATTCCCGGGCTAAAGCTGAGGCTCAATGTATTGTCGTACTAACCAACGACATTTGCGAAATGGTAACTTGGCAGGGTCGAGCAGCTCGCCAGCCTTCGGCCATGGCGTCATAGGCCCACGCGTGGTTTATTAGGTTGATTCCGATGGGTCGTAAGGATGTCTTAGCCAAAATATAGCATCTTGAGTTATCGGGCTGGGAACGGCCTCTCTTGTATTTTTAAAACTTCTATCTCCTTAATATAATAATACGTAATGCTCTTACGTATTTGAGAAAAAAAAACATCATACTATCATCCGTATTTGAGAAAAAAAAACATCATACTATCATCAATGGAAGAAAAAAACATCATACGAACTATCATCGATGGAAGTATAGAACCAAGTTCCTACCTGCCTAGAACTACTCAAACGTTTTGGCTTTTTCAAGATACATAGCTTTTGTTTATTACGCACTTAGATATACACTCTGTCTAAATATATAATAAAAACAATGTGTATATTTAGAAAAGCCAAAAACGTCTTATAATTTAGATGGAATGGAGAGAGAGTATGTACTAAAAATTGGCAGCATTGGGCAATTTCTTATTCCTACGCGCCTGTCAAACAGGAGTAGGGCACAGACCCATCCTTATGACTGTTCCCGTAACAGGAGTACGGCAAAGACCTATCCTTATGACTGGTTCCCGTTAGATTCCATAACAATTTGCCATAATTGTAACACAAGTTTGCAATCCCATTGTCCATCGAGGTGAGGAGTTCTGACGCACCACCACATGTCTAAAGACAAGCATGACTACAGGCTACGCCGTTCGTCTGATGACTAAGCAAGGTGTCTAAGATTCAACTGGTTCAATCAAACAATACATATATTGGACAAAATATCTCAATCTGCGGTATATGCTAATGTGCCACATGGCTAGTTCAGCTAGAGGTTTCAGAAGGTTCTACATCACAGGCAAATTACAGCTTAAAATACAGTAAAAACAGGGGAAAGAGTTTCCACCTTGTCCCCAGGAAATTACTCTGAGTGAGTGACGTGTCAAGCACTTCAGTACTGCTCTTAATCACATTATAGAATATAGACCTTTGCAGTATCCTCATGTTCTACTACTAGCCCTGCGCTCTGGATAGCAAGCCAGAGAACGATACGGGGTTGTTCCTCATTTGTTCTTGAGCTTGCTTCATCTCCTCAGGATCTTCCATGAAGAAAAGTAAACTCAGTTAGGCAGATATAGAAATGAAATCAATATTAGCATTTCAAATGCTGAAGAAAACTATGAAACTGAAGTGCAACTGTACTTCCAGCATTAATGATAACTAAAACATCCCACAATCGATAACTGAAAAAGGGTTATCTACATAGAACCACTTTACAAGCTCTAGGGGGCACATACGATCAATAATGGCAAGTACATCATGAGGCCTACAACTGACAGGATCATAGGAAAAAACAGCTCCCGAAGGTTTCTCTCAAGTGAATTTGGGAGATGCCAACATTGTCAACTTACTGTACTGAAATTTTAAGATGAAACACTGAAGTATATAGGTTGCGGATAACAATGAACTAAATATAAATAATGTGTTTCACAGGTACAAGACAGATAGTAGAAACATAAGTTTTAGATAAAGAAATTCATCACCAAAACATTATTTAAGGCCCATTTCATTAATACTTACAGAAAGGACAGATTATAACCAAGAAATCCAGAAGCACAACAGTTTAAACTAATAAACTTGATGCCCTTCTTACTCTAGAAATTTGACAGTCAGCTGTTGCACAGAGCTCAATAAATACAACTAACTCTACCATTATATAATGCAACACTGCTCTTAGTCTTAGAAGCTGCTGTTTGCTCATTGCAAGCTTTAGTGAAACATACTAACTGAAAGCTTGTATCCATTTGATGTAAAAGAGGTGAAATATACCTATGTTCTCCATCAGCTTGGGCATCACGAAGACCATTAAGACCATAAAACCAACCATCAACCCCATGGGGCTCTTCAAAAGTGACATGACGGAGAAAGGCTCCCTAACCTTGAAAAGGTTGAAAAACAAAACATTTAAAGAGGTTGCTTCTTTTAGCCCAAAGCAAAAGGAATAGGCTGGATCAAACCCAACATGGGCCACCAGTGAGAAGTGAGGAAACAAGTATACAAAAAATTATGCAGCAACAGCTACCTCATAGTACTCCTCTTCTTTCAGAGGTTCCAGAACAAGCTCATTTAGAACTCTTCTGGTTTCAGTCAATGCTGCTTGAATATAACCAGGATTCCTTGCACTGATATCTACTCGAACCTATCATGCACCAGAAATATGGAGTAAATTACTTATATCCATTTCTGTTCACCATACCAACGAAATCAAGGAATAAATACTTACTGGGGAAAAGAAGTAACCAATTGAGGAGACCTCAATAAGATGAGTTCCAGCTGGAACGTTGTGGCTAAAGTACATCAGGTCAAGGAGCAACAATAAAGAAAACATAATGATCTGCTAACACTGAACTATGATTGTATACAAGGAAAGATATACCCAAGAGCAGACAAGAATTGATGGTATGCACATGATGAGAGCTACAGTTCTTTGCTTAGTACACTATACCCATCTCTCGACATAAAGTTTACCAACAAACGGATAAATGTATGATAGTATGAGCTGTATCAGTCTAATAGGTTAATTTGCCAGAAAAATAAAATAAACTTGAAACATATGGCAATGCATCTTTTGTAGGATACAATGCAAAGTAACCATCTGGCCTTGCAAATGTAACCCTCTGGCCGCCATTAAGTATCACTTTTGTATTTGATGTCTTGGCTGGAAGACCAAAGCCCTTCGCACTCGCGCCTATAGCCATAACACAAAGATAACATCAGATGAACAGCATGGGATAGTAGCTTTCAGCTTGAAATTTAGGTTCCAAGCATGCTGAAGGTGCAATAAACCTCTAAATGAACAAATCCTACACCGAAAATCCCATAACTATATCCATAAGCTATAAGTACTCTCAGGGAACAAGACACATACACACCATCCATTCCATTGTTTAATTTGTGTCAATTTTGGATTACTTCCGACAAACCTTATCAGAAGCATTGGTCAGAACATCATAGCAACACATCCACACATCAAGAAAACTACTTTAGTGGTGCATAGAGGCCGAACAAAAACATATCAGAGCCCCTCCAATTGCAGGCACCTTGTAACACCTCGGGTGTTACGAGCTAACTTAGCACCTAAGTTAAGGTCTCGGAGAAATCAAGCCGAACGGGTTTTCGAATTTTTAACAAGTTAGAACACGTATGAAACGGGAAAGCGATCTCGGTAAACAAAAACAAGATACAACTTGTGTATAGTGTTTATGTAAAATGATGAGCGAATAGGGTAGATAAGAATGCAACTGTAATTTTCGGAAGTGAATATTGTAACTAGGGTTTTTGGGAGCTCAAACATCGAATCCGTGATTTAACGGGAACTTTCGTTGAATCGGCAAGAATTTGGATTGTGTTTAAATTATCATTTTTGACGAATTAAATTGAGTAAAATAGTTAAAAGGTGCTCAGATGTTTTGCTCCTATGGGTTAGTAGGAAGTATGGGCTATTGCAGGGAGTACGGGTTGGTCGAGGTTAATAGGGTTAGGCCTTTTAGAAATTAGGGCAAAAGTGTTAAAAGTTGCTTAGCTCCAATCGAAGCTTTTGACTTTTCGAAGTCAGAAAAAGGAAGTAGACAATGCCGTTTTGACATCCAAATTCTAACAAAAATTGTTAGGCACCAACTTCACGTTCTTGTACTGTTGGTTGTCCGTGAGTGTGCACTTGAGCATGGCTTAGGTGGTAGTGGTGTTGGGTGTTACGATACCCTCGTAAATTTGCTCTAACTTCGTTAAAACGTGTCTGAATCGTGTCGTTGGCGCTCCGTTCATGAACGGACATTCAGAGCGACGAGCCCATGTTGGCATACATCTATCTTCTCCTCGAGTTGCTCCCTGCTCTTGGTGATAGCTTCACCAGATAGTTGGCACTGCTGGCTGTAGGATAGGGAAATTAGTTGAACTTCATCCGGGATCGTTAGCAGTTTTTGGCTCGCTTTAAAAACCGTGCTTAGCACCGTTGGTCCTGTGGGCGTGGTCACCATCCGAGCGCGAACGCTGCCGCTACCGAGTTCCAACTGTGGTCGGGCCACTACAGCTGGCCAGCTTGCGGCTGGCTGACGCAGCGCGGCCTTGCCCCGGGCGATGGCCGGTCCCAGCTGGCTGCGGCTGGTCCCGCTGCTGCACACGCACCGCGCTCGCACGGCTGGCCGCTGGGCCGCACCGTGGTTGCGGCTGCATCGCGCGATCGACGTGGTGCTCGCCCCGCCCCTCGTCCTACCTACCCCGCCTAGTCCTTAAGCTGGAACCTTGCCGTCGTGACGAGTCGAGGGTCGGATGCAGCGACGATGGGACGCTTCCCTGCCCTGTTTTGCCCGCTAGCCGACACAGGCAATCTAGCTTGGGTCCTGCCACTTGTTGCTATGAACGTCGCGCCAAGCCGCCTGGTCTCGTCACCTGTGTGCACGAGCTCGCTCTGCCACCGCCGACCGGAGTCCCGCTTTAACACGCCCTACCGCTCAAGCTCATCCGCATGTTTTCCCCACGACGTGGCCTCAGCCTGGGAACCGCGCCCCGCCTTTCAAATTCGCCTAGCCCATCTCCTCACGTCAGTAAGTAGCAGGGAGAGCTAGCTAGCCGCCTCAACTGTATCTGGCCATGATAGAGTCCTACGCCGCGACAATTCGGTGATTAGCTCGTCGTGGCCTCGTGGGCCATGTTCGCCGCCGTGACCTTGGACTGGGGAGAGAGATAGGATTGAAGCGGTAATAGTTCAATTGCTTATGGCTCTGAACTCGCCTTGACTGACGCCCTCTGGTGCTCGCGCGGTTTTGGCCAGGAAGCTCACCATCGGTGCAGTGACGCGACCGTGCCGTGCTCGGAACGCCGCTGCACGGATGGGTCGCACGTGGCCAGGCCATTTCGGCACCCCTCCACCTCAGCCGCCACCGCAGCTCGAATCCCGATGAGCTACTGGTGCTTATTCGCTAACCCCTTCCCTCCGATGGCGTCGTAGGTCGTCGGGACGGACGCGCCGCCGTCGCGATTAGCCGCTCACCACTACGGTTCTCGGCAGTGCACCACCGAGCCTCTAACCGCCGCCCACCCCTGAGGGTTTAGCCGTAGGTAGTGGTCGGTTTGTGGTTGCTGACGCAGTAAGTCTAGCGTGACCGATGCAACCATCGTGCCGCCGGTGCGCCGCGCCGTCGTGCGCGGGCACACCGGGAACCGCCCCGTTGCGAAGGCAGCTCTTTCTGAGGTGTTTTGTGCAAAGAGAAACAGTACCTCACTGCGTCGTTTGATTTACAAAGAGCACAGGCCCTCCTTTGCAAAAATGGTCGCGCGCGCCAGCTTTGCCTCCTTGGGAGGTTGCTAGGCCAGCTGTTGCGCGCGGCCACGCCTCGCGTTGGGTTGATGGGCCGAGTAAGTGGCCGCCGGCCCTTTTCTTTTCTAAAGTGTTTCCTAATTTAATTGCTAAAAGCAAACTTGTAAATTCAATAGAAAATTTTGTAGTTAACCAAAAATTGTGAACCAATTTTGCTAAGTTCATAAAATTATGATCCATCTGCTAGTATATTTTGTTCACCTAGTTTCATAATACTTTCAAGAGTAACCTAATTAATTTGAATACTTAATATTGCGAAAACACAGAAGGGCAGGCCTGGTGTAGTGGTGAGAGCTGTCCCACTGAGTCACCAGGTCGTGGGTTCGAAGCAGCCTCTCCGCAGATTTGCGAGGGAAAGGCTTGCCTCGGTTTTTCCCTTCCCCAGACCCCACTCATGTGGGAGCCTCCGGCACTGGGTCTGCCCTTTTTTAATATTGCGAAAACACAAACTTGTAGGAATTGCTGTGGCAAACTGATAGTAGTGTTGGCTCTAAAATTTTTACACCAAAATCCTAACATTTTTAGGCGCCTACGGTAATTTTTGCGGCTCCAGAATAATTGTTTTGCTAGGATTGCTAATGAGCCCTAGTTCAAATATATATATATATATATTAAACAAAATAAAGAAATACTTTGAAATGGTATAAATAAAATATTGTGGTAAAATAGTGCGTTGTCGACAACATGAGTACGTAGCTTAGTACGTTAGTCATTAAAGCCAGCTCGTTGGCTCAACAATGTAATCATATTTTAGAGTGACGATTGTCGTGATTATTTACGTTTCCGCGCTGCATCCACGAATGTCATAATAGGAACCACGATGGATCGTGGAGTCGAACGGAGTAGCAGAAAAGATGGCGTCTGGATGATCAGGTCACCACAATGGAATGCTAACTATTGGTTATATCCTACCCAAGCAAGCCCCAGTGCATAACCCCTATTATTCTACACTTTAATTTATGCTTGTGCATTAAGTTTTAAGGAGTTGAATGAAAACCACTTCATATATATATCCTTATCCTATGAGTCCTACTAGTATGTCAAAATCGTGTAGAAGGCTATGCTATAGGATTCGGTAGAAGTCGAGTGATTATCTGTCACTCGCGAGAGATAGGAAAAATATTATTGTTGTTATTATATTACTATCACATGGAATATATATGGATGATAATTGGAGACCGGGCGGAAAGGTACTTTGGATCTGGAGTTGGTTAGGCATTCGAGCGAGGCTCAGATTACATTTGTTCCGCCTGTGTCGATTGAGGACCATCCGTTGCTGTGAATGGTAGTCAGGTCACAGACTTATTATCCTGAGCACATACTTGCTTATGCGAGCGGGAAGGCTCGTTACGCTCTTGTCCCGGGTTCCGGCTCTTTCTGGAACGACTGATTAGAGACGGGGAAAGGTGGAGGTCTAAGCACCATACTGAGATCAGGTCTCAAGTGTGGGTGCTTACAGTCCAAGTTTGGAAGGGGACCTGGACCCCTTGACAGGAGTGGAACGGGTTAGTCTTGTTTGTGCCTGGGGTACAAACGGGGCGTGTGTTTCAGGGTACCTAGCTGGGATACTTTGATTCGCGAATCACCGTTTCTGTGAGACGGTACGACTTGGCTATAGTCTAGCACCGTAGTAAAAACTGAAACTTAAAAGATGATAAAATAATTCTGATTGCTTACCACCTGCTTGAAAGTAGCATAGGCGCTTATATAGAATGGTTAGTTAATGAACTAATGATAACTACTAATAAAATTGAATATAAGGATGCACGTTTAGTAATGTTTCCGCAGATGCAATAACCCACAAGCCAAATAAGTATTGCATATCCTTGGAGTCTTTTATTTTACTCCTGTCGGGTAAGTCTTCCTGAGTACAATCGAGTACTCAGGGTTTTATTCTCCCTGTTGCAGGTGATCGAAGGATACTTAGAGCTAAATCTTGTGTGTGGAAACCTCCTGGTAGGCTCTGAAAGGATTCTTTCACGCTACGACCGTAGTGTTTATTTATAACCCTCACTAAAGGTTTTTTTATAAGAAAAGCTGTAAAATTTGTTAGCATATCTTGTATATAAATGTCCACTACGTTAATGCTCCACCATGTCATTAAATTAATTTTTGCTTCCTCTGTAACTCTGATAACATTGTTATATTCCGCTGTTATAATCAATTGAGTAATATTCTATTACTGTAATAAAGTGATGTAAGAAATGACTTAAGAATGTTGTAAGCTGTATAACCTTATTTACGATCCTGATGGAAAAATGTGGATTTTCGAGTTATTCCTTGGGATGTGCTCGACGGAACTACATAGTTTAGTATCCTCTCTTGAGTACTTAGTGTCTAATGAAAAACGTGTACTCCTGAGAGGCATTAGATTAGACGGTTCTGCCACACACCTTATCAAAAATCATGCTAGCATGTCATCAGTCTATCATAAAAGCAAGATCTTATTGCAAATTCATTAGGTTACTACAATGACATTAGCATAAATCAACATGTCAACTTCAGAATTTCTACATCTGTACACTCCCTTTTTTGGACAGAACAAAGATGCTGATTCATTTCAGTTGCATTAAACACCAGAAAACAGGAACAGCACACAGGCACACACACTTGCACAATTCAGGGCTGTACTTAAGTTTGTGAGCTATAAATTTAGCTAAAACTTCGCAAAATTGTTTACCATTGAGGATCCCAAAACCAATGAACAACAGGGCCTCATCAATTTCAATCAGTTCAACAGTCAGTGAATGTTTGCATACCTCTAATTTCCTCATCAATTTCAATCAGTTCAACAGTTAGTAAATGTTTGCATACCTCTAATTTCCTAGAAATCGAAACTACTTCAATACGCAGCTTTAGACGCATGAATTGTTTGAAATCCACACAAAACACAGGCACATCCAGCAACAAAAAAGAGCACTAATTCGAGATCTCGGAACATTGTAAAAGATCGACCCAGCGCAATATCAGGCGCAACTAATTTAGAACTGAGTTACACTTACACAATCCCTAAACGCTGCAAACCTAGGCACCTGCAACAACCTAAATACGAGTACGGCCGAATTCAGTGGGAGCTGGATCACTTACCATCGATCTTGACGCGGCCGGCGATCGTGTACCCCTCTCCAGATCTAGAGCCACCAGCCACAAGAGCCAAATCGGGAGAGCGGTCAGCAAAGCATCCGGCCAATCGGATCGCGGAACGAGCGGGGGTGAAGGACAGGGACACCTACCCGGCTTGATGCGCTGCCGCGGTGCCGAGGCAGGCCGACGCGACGGCCACGAGGAGGAACAGGAGCAGGTGCCCGTGGCAGAGGGAGGAAGCGGCCATCGTCGCCGTCGTCGTCGTTGCTCGTCACGGTCGCCGAAGGCCGGAAGGGGAGTAGAGCTCGTCGGCTCGTCGCGGCCTTTTTCCTTGAATCTGTCTATGCTACACCCGTGTGTTTCACGAGGACCTAGCACTCGGTTGTTAGATTAGTGTAAAACACCCGATTTTTGTCAGGACCAAACTTCGGTTGTTTCAGAGGAAAGTAGCACACGATATCTAACAACGTTAGATTTAAATATCAAACGGCTGCCCACACAATTAACAAGTCACAACAAATTAATATAACAAGCCACAAATTTTTTTTCTATAGTTAGACAAGGACAAAAAATTAATGTATATGTTGACACAAAGACAATTAACAAGTCATAATTTTTTTTCTATAGTTAAACAAGGACAAAAAATTAATATATTATAACACAAAGACAATTTACAAGTCATAATTTTTTTCTATAGTTAGACAAGGACAAAAAATTAATATATATGTTGACACAAAGACAATTAACAAGTCACAATTTTTTTTCTATAGTTGGACAAGGACAAAAAATTAATATATTATAACACAAAGACAATTAACAAGTCATAATTTTTTTCCTATATAAGGACAAAAATTAATATATATGTTGACACAAAAACAATTAACAAGTCACAATATTTTTTCTTATAGTTACACAAGGACAAAAAATAATATATTATAACACAAAGACAATATATTATAACACAAAGATACGTACGTGTATTCCCGCGTCACGTGTACACAGTACGTACGTGTATTACTGACCCGCGTTGGGCGTACACCGTACGTCGGTACGTACGTGTATTCCCTGCGCCCCTTATGGACCAGTGCTGCGCCCCTCACGGTACGGTACGTACGTGTATCTCTGTATGCCTAACTCAGACGGCAGCGGCCGAGACAAATCAAACAGCACAGGAAATCGAGCGTCAAATCCAGCGGCCAGGAAATCGCGTGTCGCCAGGAAACAAAACAACCTGAGTGTGTGTGGCTGTGGGCTTCGGTCGAGCAGACGGAGAGTAACGGGCTCTTTTTTGGGCTCTATTTGGGTCTAGTTGGGCTACAATAGTGATCCATCCTGACGGTCAGATCCGGCCCAGCGAACTGGAATCTGTGAGGTGACGGTGGCGGGTCCGCCGCGGCGCAACCAACCAATCGGCGGGTTCGTATCATCGTGGATTCGTGAAAAAGTAGTGTGAGAGAAAAATATCATTGCGCTTGAAAATTTACGATTGACAAGCCACGTCCGAACGAACACGCTGCGAGTTACGAGGGATGTCGACAGGTGGGACCCTTTTGTCAGTTAGTGTGACTCATCCCGATCCGTGCTGGCGTCTGGGGCTCTCTCTTTGCCGTTCCGTCACGGCTTAGTTTGCTCGCCAAACTGGACTGATTGGTGATTTGCCAACGCTGCGGCAGCGCCGCCGACCACGAGCCCGCCGGGAGGCTCCTCCACCTGCCGCTCCAGGGTGCGCTGCCGCCATTGCTCATCTCCTCCTTTGTGGAGCGGAGATCCACCCGGGCGCCAATTGGTGTCCTCTTTCGTTGGCAGGTAATCCTAGGACGGCCTCCGTTTCTCTATGAGTTGGTCTTGTTCGCTAGCAGATCCAAATCTTCTCTGTCTCTGTCTCTACGTTGGCTCGGTGTGTTGTGTATTGGCGTGCTGCGTGGTGCGCTGTTAGTCCAAATCCATCTATCCATGTTTTGCCTAGGTTCCTTTGCTTCTTCATCAGGCTCAAGATCACACTAGTTGGCTGGCATCACACTACTTCCTGAGTTCTTGGTGCCCAATTAAGTCGGGGATACAACGAAACTCGTGCGAACTGATGTTCCTGCAGAACTTATAATAAGCAAAATCAAACATTTTTTGCAACGGTTATATGTACTGAGCCTACTGATGTGTGAAGAAAAAATAGTTAGAACTACTATTCTTGTTAGATGGATGGTGAGTACGAAATCCCAAGCAGAAATGAATTCAATTGTTGGGATAGTTCCTATTTTCTGCACACCTTTAGCTCATCAAGGAAAAACCAAGTAAAGAGAGGGGCTGGAAACTGGAAAGACTTCTCTGTCTTCGTTTGTCCTTCCTCATCTGTACGCTTGTGCTGCTCCGTATGTTCTTTCTTCTATTTGTTTGCTCTTACTATTTCTTGAATGACAGCTCTACGGCCAATAAATATGTAGTTTGGTCATGTTCTCTTATTCGTTTTTTTTTTCATGCTAGAGTACGGGCTGTAGGTTCAAGATTCTTTCTACACTTTACAGTTGGATTAAAATAGGTTCCTAGTAATCTCAAATGGTTATGATCTATATTAACCATGGGTTGGGTCCACCAGACTAATAGCTGGAAAATTGGATGTTCTCCTTTTCTGTGAGATTTTCTAAAAGGTTCCTCCTTCCTTGGTTTCTGCAAAAGACTTGCCACCTACTTTTACTATATAATAGATGAGTGATCATATTTGCATTTAAGGGCAGTGTGTCATGTTTGGCAATATCACAATAATGAGGCAAGGTTAATTTTTCTTTAGCCATCTGCTGACATTGTATCTAAGACCACAGTGATGATCTCAGGCTAATCGTGGTAATATCGAAGTATCAAACTAATGAAATCTATGTGTTCTGCTGCTCTTACACAATATAATAACTTTAGTTGCTATTCTTCTGACCAGGTCTTTTGTGTAGTAGTAATACAGCGTTGCTGGTTTATTGCTATAATATTTCTGTTGTGTGATCAGTGAAAACTAGCTCATTTGCAATCCATTGAATCTCTTAAGCATTTTTGCAAATTGATTTTGTAATTTTAGGCTGAGTAACATCAACTCCTGAATCAATGAGGGGCTGGGGCTTACTCGTGTTATCGCTACATGTTCTTTCATGCCTGGTTAGTGGTGTTGCCTCTGGTCGAACAAGCTCTTACGTGCGCACAGAGTTCCCATCTACAGATATACCTCTAGATAGTGAATGGTTTGCGATTCCAAAGGGATACAATGCTCCACAGCAGGTAAGTAACTTTGTCACCAGATTCCAGCTCATTATTCGTGCTATCATTGTATAGTCTCTTTAGTGCTTACATCATGCTGGTACCAGGTTCATATCACCCAAGGTGACTATGATGGAAAGGCAGTTATAGTATCTTGGGTTACTCCAGAAGAACCTGGGCCAAGTGAAGTGTTTTATGGCAAGGAGAAGCAATTTGACCAGAAAGCAGAAGGAACAACAACAAATTATACGTTTTACGATTACAAATCTGGATACATACACCATTGCCTTGTTGATGGCCTTGAGGTAATATACTAATAGGTTTCATTTTTTTTTTCTATACTTCAATTCAGGCTTTATGTTATATTCTTATTCAAAATGTTTGCCCTGCACACTATTCACCCTGCCGAATATCATAACTCAAACACAATGCTTCTTTAATAGAGATAGACTTCTCTTGATGAAACAAATTTATTAATGCAGCTACTTTTTAGAATGCTATTTACACAGCTACCTCTCAATTAGTATGCACATGTTGGATTGGCCACAGAAATTTTCTTTATTGAATTTCAACTGTACAAGGTTATTTTATTCTAACATGATGCTATGTAAAATTCCAAATATATTCTGTAACTTTATTGTTTTCACTTTGCAGTATAGCACTAAATATTATTACAAGATTGGAAGTGGATATTCAGCTCGAGAATTCTGGTTTGAAACGCCTCCAGCAATTGATCCAGATGCATCATACACATTTGGCATCATAGGTTTGTCTTTCCTTGTTTAATTATTATTACTTTAGATCACTGCATATTGCCGTTCAATTGTGTTGGACCTCTATCAACCCCTGCCCTAGCTAGGTTGCATGAGACACAGCTGTGTGAAATGACAGCAACTATTGGTCACAGATTGCTTTTGACCTTGCCTAGCAAGCTAGAAATTGGAGCAAACAATACTGTGTGGGCTACCTCTGCAATGCTGACCATAGAAAATGTAAATAATCATGGCACACATGACTGAAGGGACACCTATCCCCACCGCCATGCAGACATCCTGCCCCCCCACACACACCCCATGACACCGTCAGAGAGTGTCAGCATATCTGAGGGAGCAGAGCCCCAAATGGATAGTATAGGTGTTGAGTACAGCAAACATGTGTTGATTTTAATCAGCTTACACTATATAATGATGAAGCCTGGTTAATGGCTATATTTACAATCTTACCTTGTATATTCTGAAACAACTCTTGATATGCACTCTGACCTTCCATAAAAGGCATTCTGGGAAAATAGAAAATCGATTAGTCGTCATGGACAAAAAGGACGTACCCAGTGCAGAGAGCTCCCGCTCTGTGCGGGGTCTGGGGAAGGGTGTCAGTGGCAAGCCTTACCCTCGCCTGTGCAATGCGAGGAGACCGCGACTCGAACCCGGGACCTTCCGGTCACAGGCGGTAAGACTCTACCGCTTGCACCAGGCCCACCCTTCTCGTCATGGACAAAAATTAGGCAAATAATATTGCCTTAGTATTACTGATTCAGCGCTTTGAGCAGATTGATCCCAACTCTTTCCATCTCTGTTGTTCCAGGTGATCTGGGGCAAACATTTAATTCTCTCTCAACTCTTCAACACTATGAGAAAACTGGAGGTCAAACTGTTCTATTTGTTGGGGACTTGTCGTATGCTGATAGATATGAACATAATGATGGCATTCGTTGGGATTCTTGGGGTCGATTTGTTGAGAGCAGTACTGCATACCAGCCATGGATTTGGAATGCTGGAAACCATGAAATAGAGTACAGGCCTGATCTGGTAATTTATGTTCACATCCTTGCTAATACAGCACCTTCCATTTGAACGTAACTACCTAAACCTGTTTTAAAAGGGAAAAAAAGCATGCTTGTCTTTTCTTTCAGTAACTTCTTTATTTTTTTATTTGATATTTCCAGGGAGAAACTTCTACATTCAAGCCATATCTGCATAGATATATGACTCCATATTTGGCATCAAAGAGCAGTTCTCCTATGTGGTATGCTGTCAGGCGTGCATCTGCTCATATCATCGTGTTGTCTAGCTACTCTCCATTTGGTAACATTCTCTTCAAGCTTGTTTTCTTTTGTTTCTGCCATACATATGGAGTTCTCTGGCTGCAAGAAGTTTAAAGTAATTTGTGTGTTACACCTTGATGCTTTTATTTATATATCCAAGATTCCTTTGCTTTTGGTGAAAAGTGAAAGTTTAAATGCAGTTAAGTGATGAGCAGTTGTAACCTGTAGTGTTGGGTGGAAAATAGGTGTTAGTGCTTCCCTAATTGAAAGAAACAGGAGGGGTGAACCCCTATACTGAATAAATATATATATTAGGGAAAAAAAAGTTCAAACAAACAAGGAAAAGGAAGCTAGGTTTGTACAAAAGAATCTACCCAGTCATAAGGGGAAAATAACTCCTCTTCGCACGATGCAAAACATTGCGAATTCGTGAATGAACTTGGATTTGCAAGCCTGCGCAGAAGGCAAGATTTGACTGAAATGTAGTCATTTCTCACTAGCCAAATAATGCTTCCCTAACGAGTACATTCTCACAGTAATCCCTTTAAATTGGCATCATATATAGTTATACTACTAGATTTCAGAAACATGCTTGATTTTAGTAGCTGGATTGCTCCTTACTTAGTAGCTGATTTGTTAGTTTCTTTTGTGGCATATTCCCATTCAAGCTTGTGACCTAACTTCTAAACTTCTGATGGTTATTAGTAAAATACACTCCTCAATGGTTGTGGCTGAAGCATGAATTCAAGCGCGTGGACAGGGAAAAGACACCTTGGCTTATCGTTCTCATGCATTCTCCCATGTACAACAGCAATGAGGCACATTATATGGAGGGTGAGAGTATGAGGGCTGCTTTTGAGAAATGGTTTGTGAAGTACAAGGTCGACTTGGTATTTGCAGGGCATGTTCATGCTTATGAGAGATCAGTAAGTTCTTCCCTTCAGCAAAGTTTCCTTCCATTTGATTTTTTTTCACATGGTAGAAATTCTGAGTTTAGTCTGGACTGTCAATTTGTTCCTTCAGAGTTGAGTCAGATATCTGAATGTTGATTTCTCATTGATACCCTACACTCGCAGTACCGCATTTCTAATGTCAACTACAACATAACATCGGGAAATCGATATCCAGTGCCAAACAAGTCTGCTCCCGTTTACATAACAGTTGGTGATGGAGGCAACCAGGAAGGACTTGCTTCAAGGTGAGAGGAACTAGCCGGCAAACGTTTTATTGGTGCTATTATGTCTACCAAACTCATACACTCATCTGGCCTACTAGACAGAAAATTGTGGTTGAGGTCATGGTTTCAACTTTCAAGTCTCGTCTCACCTTTAGCATCAGAGATAGATAGTTTCTCCTTCACATTATTGCTTTCATTTTTCTCCGATGTGTTTGGAGCCTTGCCTGTTGGGTTAACCCACCATTTTGCAGGTTTTATGACCCCCAGCCAGACTACTCAGCGTTCAGGGAGGCCAGCTATGGTCATTCAATTTTACAACTGAAAAACAGGACTCATGCTGTCTACCAGTGGAATAGAAATGATGATGGGAATCCTGTTCCAGCAGACACCGTGATGTTTCATAACCAATATTGGTGAGTGTCCTACTTACGGTTTTTTTTCTAGGGCAAGCATTGTTTTCAAATGTAATGTGCATCTGTTGCTTCCGTTATGAGCTCAATTCCTGCCAGTTTGACTATAACCTTTCACAATTTTCAATTGTGTTTCCTTAGCTCTTAACTGTTGTTGCCATCCATCTGACTGAAATGGCAACTGTTTGGTGCACAGGACAAGCAGCACGCGCCGCAGGAGGCTGAAGAAGAACCATTTCCATCTCGAGAACCTTGAGGATTTGATTTCCCTATTCTAGGAAGCCAGTCTCGCAGGATGTCACGCAGCATGAGCTTTGTGAACAATCGCAGAATAGCACTGTTGCTAGTGCCCGCCTCTCTTGGAAGCAGCAGAGCCAGTCATCAGACTGGCAATGGCAAGTCCAGCTACCTGATTTCATGCCAAAGGATCTGAATGCTGTACTTGTATGAAAATAGTGGAAATAATACGATTAAATCCGGATCCGGTACATATGTAACATTTTATACACATGCAATAAACATCAGTGTCCACCGTTATCCAGGAACCATTTTCGCTTGTCCGCGCTGTGCCCAGTGGAGATTTGTTATTTGTGGACTAATTAATCCCTTTCCATCTCAGTGCCGAGTTATGAGCTAAGGTGGACACATGCTGGTGATATGAATTCTCCCATTGAGAAACGGACAAGTGTGCAGTAGGTCGGCTAGACCATTCTTAAACTGAGACCTGGCCCAATCCCATGAAGCCAGCCTATCCCGGAACCGGTAGCGTGATGATTGCATGAATCCTACTATCTGACCTGTACCTTTCTTTGCACGTACCATCTTAATATAATGCCCTGCTCCGCCAACCTTATTATTGCTAATAAAATCTTTCGCGTGTCACCTGAAGAGAGTTCTCTACCATTTCGTTGAATCGTCCACGTCGCAGTCACAATCTTCTTATTCTCGCTTTGCTTTATGATTCAGATTTTTCAGTGAATAGAAAACCTTCGCTTCCCCTTGGAATGTATATAAAAAAAAAAAACAGACATGTCTCTTCAATTCATACTGGTGATTCAAAAACCGAGTCCAAGTAATTTTCAAACCGCTGGATATCGACGTCTCAAACTAATCCCACTTGCCTTTGGAGTAATATAGAGGGCAAACCTCCACACTTGACACAACTTGACCTTATTTAATTCCTTCTTGTCCCACAAGTAAGTAACTCGTCCAAAATACTCCCTCCATCCCAAAAAGAACGTAAATCTCGCTTTCCAAGAAGTCAAATAATCTTTAAGTTTGACTAAGTTTATAAAAGATATTATATATATTTGAATGTCTAATTAAGTTTATTATGAAAATATATTTTAGACTAATCTAATGATGCTTACTATTTATACTTGGTTAAAATTAGAAATATTTGACTCTTCCATATGTGAGGGTTACATTCTTTTTAGATGAAGGTAGTATTACAGTACTCTAGTACTTCGGTCCTTTTTAAAAAGGAACTGCTCCATAAAAAAATTCAAACCAACCTACTCTGTGAAAAAATTCAAACCGACAAGTGGGTTGGATAGAACCATGAAACCCTTCGAGAAGCCGTCACGAGAAGAGCCGTGAAAGTTTAGCTGCTCCAGACAGATCTGGCCTCATTCGCTGGTCTGAAACTTGGCTGAAACTGACTGAAAAACACTGTTCTGGCTGTGTGAGAAAAAACATTATTCCGGCTGAAAAAATAAGCTGAACAAACCGAATATGGGATAAGCCGAACAGGGCCTCAAAGTACCACAGCCCACAGACATGTGGCCCACCAAACTACGCCAACCAAATCAGAGCCGTACTAGATCATACATACAGTACACACCAAACCCGTTTGGCAATTAACAACGCCGCTAAATATTCCTTGAGGATAAGCTCACGCATTAATTTAACCACCAGACACAGCCCACAGGTGCCAGCCACCACATCGGATCCGCCACACGGTGTCGTTGCGTCAGGTCAGAGCTGTGGGCGGCGTCGGCGAGAGCTTCGATTTCGATCACCGTGACTGGGATCCGATGGTTCACCTGGTGGAGAGGAAACCGGGGTGACCTCGCGGGCAGAGAATCGCGTCACCGGCGAGGCGGACTGACAGCGCCGCCGCTTGGCGCACGCTAAGGGCGGGGCGCCGTGTGGCCGCCGTCGCTGGAGACCCGCCGCTGCCGCCGCCGCGTCAGCCGGGGCTTGTGTTGTGAGCATCGGAGAATGGCAAGTGGAGGCAATATCTATCCATTTATATATTTATCTATAACGGCCGTGGGCCCATGGCGACGAGAGGGCACGGCGACCGGTATGGTGCATGGATAGGCTCGGAGTGCATGATACTCGCTCGGTCTCGAAAGAGATGTCATTCTTACTTTTTTTAACGAGTCAAACACTTTTAACTCGATAAATATATATATATATATAATATAAATATTTATAATATATAATTAGTACATTAGATAAATCATTAAATATATTTTTATAATAAATTTATTTAGATATATAAATATTGCACATATTTTCTATAAATCTAATTAAAATTGAGAAAATTTAACCTGTACATATCCCACTTCTATTTTAGGATGGAGGTATATAAAATATAAATATTTATAATATATAATTAGTATCATTAGATAAATCATTAAATATATTTTTATAATAAATTTATTTGGAGATATAAATGTTGCATATATTTTCTATAAACCTAATTAAAGTTGAGAAAATTTGACATATACGTATCCCACTTCTATTTTAGGATAGAGGTATACTGGTATGAAAAAAAATCTATGTACATACATGCAGAAACTCTTCCCTAGAGGACGACAAGTGCATGAGTACGAGATGCGCCGTGTTCACCCAATCAGGATGGCCAGTGTAAGCTTTGGACGTATCATATTTTTGCATCCGTTCATGCAGGCTGCATCAACTCAGCAGGCTACCAATCAGACTTCTTTCTCAGATTATACGAACCCACCCAGCTTGGATGAAGTGGATGCATCCAACCAAACATGCCCATAGTTGCTTGTGTATCGAGTCTCACTGATTCCTTGTGATGGCTAGCTTTCATGAGAGGTGAGGGGCCTTTTAATTTTAGCCCTCCTCCTAATTGTGATTTTTCAAGATCAACATCTCCTAATTCCAACTCAAGATCATGGAAATGCTTCGACTTTGTCAAAACCAATACCGCTGATTGAAAAATAAAGGTGTTATATATTTAACGCAAGGATGACATGGTAACTTGCATGACATTTTTATTTCAATCCAAGTGATTTTGGTGACGAAAGACATAACTCTAGTGTACGTGTATACTCTCTACAACGGATAATCTTTAATAGGAGGGTAAAGTCTAAATTTTCTATCTCCAACTTACATGACAGACTAATTTTCGTTCCCTAAATTATGAAATCGTGTACCAAACGCCCTTGGACTATCGAAACTGAATGATTTTAGTCCTCTTCAAACTTCATATCTATATAATAAAAGCCGGTTTAGTCTCCAAAACTGCACAAATAACTTATTTTATTAAATTAGAAAACTTCATAGTAGTATTAGTTTTCTTCTAAAAAGGTTGTATGGGTGATGCTCTATATGGAGCTATTTGAATCTTCTTTGTTTTTTTTTTCAAAGATAATGAACACGACTATAAGTAATAGAGGAATAGGAAGTTCCCAATAACTCATATAGACCACAAACAAATAGATAATAACATTTTCTTTAGAAATGGTACTAGCTTCATGTTTTCTGATTAAAATAAATGAATTCTGAAGTTTTAGAGATTAAAATAAGACATTAATTAGGAAACCACCTTTGAAATGTGCAAAAGCACCATATTTGTCTGTTTTTAACGGTTGAAAAACATGTTTCATAGCTTATTAATGTTGAAAATCGATCTGTCAATTAAATTGGAGTTTGAAAAAAATAGACCTTATCTAAAATAGCACGCACCTCTTGAAGACATGAAAGAACATTATGGCATTATCAAACAACCTTGACAATTGACAAATGACGCGCTTACCAAACCCAGTACTCCCTCGGTATAAAAAGAGTGATATTTTTTACTTCCAGACATTTGATTGTTCGTCTTATTTAAAAATTTTATGTAAATTATAAAATAAACAAATTATTATTAAAATATTTCTAATGATAAAATAAGTCATAATAAAATAGATGATATTTATATAAATTTTTTTGAATAAAACAAATAATCAAATAAGATATCTGAAAATAAAAAATGACAGCTCTTCCGAGGAGTGGTTGCTTGTGGTTCACCAATCGCTACGAAGGGAAAAGGGAATCATTCATTGGTACAGAACGATGTTGGTACAGAACGAGCAGTAAGACTCGTCTTTCCAGTTTCCAATCTCCTGTCCGTGGCATGGTCTCCGACGGCGGGTCGGCGTGCGCGTAGCACGAATTTATTTTCATCGTTAATATATATTTATTATAGCACCGTATTGTCAAATATTATATTAATTAGGATTAAAAATTTATCTCATAAATTAGTATCAATCTGTACATTTAATTTTATAATTAGTCTTATAGTTAACACTTCGTGTATTTGTCTAAATATTCAATATCACAGGGGTTAACGTCTAATGAGAGGAAAATAAACACGGCTGGCAAGCGGGAAAGGTAAAAGATGCTGCTACCTGCCGCCGCGGTCAGCACACAGTGACAAGCAGCTCGCAGACCAGTCGGTCAGATGACTCGGATTCAAATTGAATTTCCCTTTTCGGAATATACCAGGTCGTGTTTATTTCTGCAGGGACATTCAATGGTCTCGCCAAAAATGCCTTTTTCCTACGGAGCAGGGCATAGACTTTCTAGATAAAAATTAAATGAACGAATGCCTTTTCTAGTAGTACGTACTGAGGCCTCGTTCACTTTGCAAAAAAATGAAACCGATCAATAGTACCACTTTCATCTTATTTGATAAATATTGTCCAATCGTGGATCAACTAGGCTCAAAAGATTCATCTCGTGATTTCCAACTAAACTATGTAATTAGTTATTTTTTACTTACATTTAATACTCCATACAAGCGGCTAAAAATTGATGTGATGAAGAGAGAGTGAAAAAACTTGAAATTTGAATGGCATCTAAACAAGGCCTGAGACTACTAGACTAATCCAACTCGCACAGCAAGTAACACAGGAATCTCTTCTCCTGAACAAGGTCAACTGGAAATTCATGTCACATGAATGCATTATTGTGTGTGGAGTGGAAGCCAAGTTCGCCAACAGCTGGGGCTGGTCTTTCGATCGAGGAACAAAAGCTATCACCAGACGAATCTCTTGCCAATTCTTTTTCGGCGCGCCAAATTTCTTGTGAATTTGAGTGGATGAACTAATAGTTTTTCATCGATCGAGAAAACCAAATTGCGAGCCAGACGTATTTCTTGTTTGTTTCAATGTTAGAATCAGGGGTAACACCATAAACTAACTATATCAGCTATATGACATGAGAAGTATACCACGCCATTTTCTTGATTTCGACGTTATATTTGTGAATATCCTATTTCCAAGTTGCTAGAAATTGCCTAAGGTAGCACAGTGACAAAAGCAGCGCTACCGCTACGTTACGATCAGGACTTCGCCGTCGGATACGGTGGAGACCACACCAATCCGCGCACCCGCTGGCAGGCAGACGGGCAGGGCAATAACCATAACCCGAGCTTTTACGTGTGTGTCATTTATGAAAGATGTTCTAGACTTAGGCCATGTTTAGTTTCCACCAAAATCTAAACTTTGTCACTATGCAAAAATAAGATTCCCCGTTATATCGAACTTACGGTACATGCATGGAGTATTAAATGTTGACGAAATCAAAAACTAATTGCACAGTTTGGTTGTACTTTGCGAGACGAACGTTTTGAGCCTAATTAGTCAACGATTGGACAATTATTACCAAATACAAACGAAATGCTACAGTTCATTACTGTATCTACAGCAATTTTGGGGGCGCCGAATCCGCGGGTAACTAAACGAGGCCTTATATGCTACTAAAAAGTTCGAACACATTTAAATGCCATGACACTTTACTTTTTTTTCACAAAGCTATTCCGTCGACATCTGCTACTAATGGTGTCAAATGGAGCTGCGAAAAGTCATAACTGCCCTCTAGTGCCTTGCTGAAAGTTGTGTTTTTCTCATGTGCTACTCTCGGGTCTGACAGTATCAACCTGGGGCTTAATTAGCCGCTAATTTGAAACACAAATGATCTGGCCCCCTTTATACATACATGCCGATGACAAAACTAGAATTAGTTTAAAAAATTATCACACAAATTTAGAGCAAGCCAGCAGAAACACACAAATTTAATCTAATTAAATTATCGGCATTGGGTTGTGCATACCCAGATCATACGATATGCATTAATGCATAAAGAGTGTCAGAGTACCAGGGCGAAGGCAGAAGGCCAAAAGCTTGCGTCCTGTTTCACTTATAAGCCATACTTTTTTAGCCAACGAATAGTATTTTTCTCTCATAATAAATCAGTTAACAATACTTTCAGTTATGGCTTATCAGCCAAGTGAATAGGGCATTGGCAGCTTGACTGAGATGCGTACGCGTCTCACGTCTCACCTAGGCGTAGTCACGTACTCGCGTTGCCGGCTCGCCGTCGTCGCCCGTCGGGAGATCGCAGCGCGCGTCGTGTCCAACGTCTCGCACTGTAGCCGCTCCCGCGTCGCCGCCGCGGACGAAGAGTAGTAGTAGTAGCAGCAGCAGTCGCGAATGCCACCGCCTTATCCTCATGTATGCCGCTGGGCGCAGCCAGTGCACCAACGAGAGCTCGCTCCTCCAAGCCTCCTCCACCCTAACTGGCTGCTCCCTCACCTTCCCCATCTCCTCGCGCGTGTGCCACTCTCTGTTCCTATTCGCCATCGAAGCCGAGACACCCCGTTCGCCGGGCCGTTGTCAGTATGTTCTTTGCCGTGCCGCAGGCTCGCATGGCCGGGAGGCCACGTGCCGTCACAGCGCAAGCTGAGGCCCTCGCGGGTCCGGCTTGCTGCCGCAGCGACCTCACCCCTGCGACCACTGGCCGGTGGCCGCCGGGATTTGGCCGGGCGAGCCCGATCCCCTGGCGCTGCGTCTGTTGAAGAAGAAGGATCGCGCCCGCAATAGAAACGATGGTGTGAGCGAGCAGGATCACGGCTCGAGCAGGCGGCGACGGCGCGAGCAGACGACGACCTGAGCGAACAGGGCCACGACGCTAGCAAGCGGCGGCAGGCAGCGATGTGGCCCGGCGAGGAACACTCGGCAGAGGGTGCGGCACGGAAGGAGACGTTCGGGGTGGGCTAGCGCGGGGCAAGGGGTGGCCCTGTCGGGTGAAGGATGACGCAGCAGGATGCTACGGGTGATCGGATGGATCGGGTGAAGGAGAAGAGGAAGAAGAGGATACGCTAGGGAAGGGAGAGAGGCAATCTGAACATATTCACTAATGAAACTCACGTACGAGGACAACTAAACGGTGAAAACCGGAAAGAAGGTCGAAAAATGGTTTGCGAGGAAAAAAAAGGTGTAACGACACTTGAATGCCTTTTAGCCTGTTCGCTTGCTCGTAAATAATCGTAAATTTCCAGTCAAGAATAGTGTTTTTCTCTCACACCAAACCAACAGTAAATAATTCAATTTTTTTCCGACCCGAAGCATCTGGCACACTGCTAAAAGGCTCTTTCCAATTCCATGTCACATCTCCTTTCCATTTCTGTTCCTCTCTCTCTCTCTTCCCGTCGCCGCCCTCGTCCTCGCCGCCACCACCACCACTTCCCTCCCCCACCCGCACCCGCCGAACGCCCCCCATTTGCCTCGATTTCGCCGGCGGCGATGTACGGCAACGACAACTGGATCAACAGCTACCTCGACGCCATCCTCGATGCCGGCAAGGGCGCCGCGGCCGCGGGCGCCGGCGCCAGCGGCCGGGGCGGAGGCGGAGGCGGGGACCGGCCCTCGCTGCTGCTCCGCGAGCGCGGCCACTTCTCCCCCGCGCGCTACTTCGTCGAGGAGGTCATCACCGGCTACGACGAGACCGACCTCTACAAGACCTGGCTCCG
This sequence comes from Miscanthus floridulus, assembly GCF_019320115.1. Lineage (NCBI taxonomy): Eukaryota > Viridiplantae > Streptophyta > Magnoliopsida > Poales > Poaceae > Miscanthus > Miscanthus floridulus. Next base: position 90,067,791 of record NC_089598.1, on the reverse strand, counting down.
GGTACGTACGTGCGTGCTCCCTCGCGCGGCGGCTCCGCTCCTCCCCCCCGCGTGCGGGAGGGCGAGCGAGCTCGCGCTCCGAATCCCTGGCTCCCTTCCTCGCTGGTGATCCGCGGGATGTGTTGATCGATCTGTGTGTGTGCGGCCGCGTGTGCACGTGGTGGTGGGTGCGCGCAGGCGAACGCGATGCGGAGCCCGCAGGAGAAGAACACGCGGCTGGAGAACATGACCTGGAGGATCTGGAACCTCGCCAGGAAGAAGAAGGAGGTGCGCCTTTTTGCTCTTGGTTCGTTTCTCTTCTCTCCCTCCGCCGTGCTGCTTCTTATGTTCCTCACAGCTTGTGCCCATCTCGGTTTTGATAATTCAATCCGCAAGCTGGATTGGGCTCCGGAAAGAGGAGACGTGGGTTAGATTACCGTTTTGCTGGAACTAGGATTGATCTTGGCATAGGTGCATTTTAGAGAGCATCAGGATCTGTTCCACAAAATGTTTCAGTGGAGTGTTCATCGAGCTATGGTCCTTCTCAATGAGCTTTGCAAAGGTATTGAACAGAAGTTCCACATTGATTTGAACCAGGTAGCACGCCTAGGATGTTTCTGCCTTATCTGATCGCTACTTATGATGGGGTAAGACACTGAGCAAAACGCCAAGCTTTTCAAGCTCCATATGTGTGATTGGGTATGTAAGTTAGTTAGTATTATCACCTAGCCTCCAGTTCGTCACCTACTCCCTGTGGTTACTTCTTCAATTCATCAAAAACTGCTTGATGAAGTGCTAGTGAAAGAAAATATAGCTCTTCCGCTACAGATGTATGGAAATACGGTAATGATCAGTATGTGTTGATGGGTCACACTGACCCCAGAATAGGACACGCTACACTGCAAAGCACAGAGCATCCATTCATATTCATATTAGTCTATGTTTGTTTTGAGCAGCAACAAATTGAGCATGTAAAGCAAGAATAGTGGAAATTAGCCAGAGGCATTAGGTTATCTACTAAGGTTGATGGACCAAAGCGTGTTTCACTGGTATCAGTATCACCAAATCTGCACTAAATAGGCTATTCCTTTGGAAAATCTGTAATAACTGCATACTCATGTCAGTTAATAGAGTCCAGGCACATGTTCTCCATTGTATTCTGGAAAAAGACATTTTTTTCTTCTAATAGTCTAATAGATAACTATGAAGTGTGCTGGACATCATGTTGGTAGGAGTGTCAGGTTCACTCAGGTTGTTTCTGTGCGTTGCAGCCTCAAAAACCAAGAAGTCTTATATATCAAGACAGTATTTCTCCGTTTTACACACAAATTCTAATATTCCATTTTCTCTGATCAATTCCAACAATTTTTACTTGTGTTTAATTCTGCCCCTTCAGTCCATTCACCATTTAATGCAGACTAAGCGACTGAGGTGTGCCTCATGTGGTCGAAAAAGACTGAAGATTTAAATCTGTATAGTAGACTAAGAATTTCTCACACGTCTCAACCAGAAAACACACACACACACACACATGGAATATTCGCATTCTTATTGTCTATTCCAAGTTGCCAATTTGTACCCACTACCCAGAAAGTGTATTTGAGAGTTCCGCTTACACTCTAACCTATAAGGCTATAATTCAAGGTTCATGAAAACAAGCTGAAAGTAGAATTTTGAACCAGTAAGAACATTTATACAAAACAACTTTGTGTACACCTTGTTTCAAGATCTTCATTGCAAGTTTTGATTTTACTGTGATGAAGATTTGGTATAGTAAAAATTGGCTATGTAGCATCCGTAGCACATTATCAATGTAATTGAAATATTTTGGTACATTTTAATTCGTCTCAAAGATCCATATGTCAGTATTTTTACCACAAGTTAACATCTACTAGACTTTCTTCGATTTTGCACACTATGAAGATCAACTGGTCCTAAGAACCTAAACTTCCAAGATTTTCTCTTCTACTCTTCAGTCTTCACCTAACCTGAACCTCCAAACTGCGGGTGTTTTACCTGGTAGAAGGTGGAAACAATGTAATACAAATTTGTCCTATTGGCAGCAATCAGTGCCGTGCAGTTATTCAATTGTACACATCTAGGAGGATAGCACCAATCAATCTTTACTCCTTTAGCAAGGTACTTCACTTCATTATTACAATTAAGGTCTTTCGTGAGACCTGCCCCAGTGTCAACAGAGGCACCATGTCACTGGACCACTGGAGCTCCTCCCACCTGTTGCTTGCTCTTGCCTTATTCTGTTTGCCATCATACTTACCTGTTACAAAAGAGTATTCAAGATAGTTGCAGGGGTAAAATGGTGATCCCAAACAACGAATGTTCTTTTAGTTGTTGTTGTGATTGTATTAGAATGTAACAAGTCCATATTGTGGTATTTGTCTAAAGTGTCCAGCTGTAGATGCTACATAGCCATCCTCCTCAGAAAAAAAGAAGAAAAAGCCTTTGGCCAATGGGGAAAGATTGCCCAGTATTGCACTAAGAATAAGCTCTTAGACAAACTGACAGAGAAAATCCCCGAACCCTGGCTTCACCTATAGCCTATAGGGCCGCACTGTAACCTCGGCCAACCATGAACTTCTGGGATGGCGACCACTGCAAGTATCCCCTGGTAGGAGGGCCCAAATCAACCGCTAGTGTCACAGGTTGGTGCCCTACGAATATTTATTGGGTTGCCAGCGAGGGTTTTTTTTGGTGCCATGAGGATTTGAGCCCTAGCCAGGGTCTCCCTCAACTACGGAGCTTACCACTACACTACATGAGTGTTGGCCTTTTATGAATCTTCAATTCCTCTTGGTAACCTGCAGTATGGATATCAAGGGCCTAGATGAGTCTGGGCTCATGGGCTGCTTGTGATATATAGATACAAGATAAATGTTAGTTTTTCAATGCTTCTATCCACTGGCTCGATGACAACTTTCTTAAGCACTATGCAAAGCAAGTGGAATCAGGGGCAGGGAGACCTCAGTTGAGTTTGGCAACATGGATGATCGTCCAATGTGCATGGCCTTTTATGTTCACAGACCTTTTGTCTATTTAGGCATGAAGATATGATTAATGACATTATAGAATGTGTAGAATATCATGTGGAAGTGAAAATGTGGGATTTGAGTGGAAGTGAATAGATCAAGAGATGTAGGATTCTTTTTTGACGGAAGATGAGGGATCTAATTTTTTATTGTTTAAAGAGGTGGCATACTGGCATGTAGATCCTCTAAGAACACAAAATTAGTTTCATACAAGCAAACTATTTTTTCTACAAGTACACTGTCATTGGCTATTTGTTTGACTTATTAAAGTTTGTTTGTTTTTTCTAACATACTGCTTTGCTCTCTTCACTTCAGTAGAAATTATTTTCTTTGTGTAAAGGTTGTATGCACATAAACCATGCTATGAAAAGTTACTTATGAGTGGCCCTATGACATTCGCTGTTTGATGTGTTGTTACTTTTTTTTTTTGTTGAAGTTTGATGTGTTGTTACTTGTTAGTGCGTGGCATGTTCATATGCCTAGCGGTCCCTTCTCTAAGTAGTCATAAAAAAAGAATCGATTGGTCAGTTCAACGAAACTCATTGAATTAGTTTAACATGCATGCTAAATAAAATTGGCCTCTTGGGTTTACAGTCCCTATTTTTACTTGTACTTCAAATGTTCCAACAGCTCTCACTAGTTCACAACTCACAAGATATATTGACAATATAATGAATTTCTTTGTGCATTTAATGTTTTGATTTCTAATCTGATAATGTTGTTATCAAAAGTGATTTTGTTGTTCAGTTTATTTTCACATTTCCGCTTTATCTTGTTATGTGATAATTACATGTTAGGTTGCATTTGAACTTCTATCTCTTCCATTTAATATAGTTTTTCTTTGTTATGTAAATTTCAATATTCAGTTTGAGAAAGAGGAAGCCAACCGCTCGTCCAAACGCCGTCTAGAGACTGAGAAGCCACGGAATGATGCTACTGCAGAAATGTCTGAAGATCTTTTTGAAGGAGTGAAGGGAGAAGATGCTGGTGATCCATCTGTTGCCTACGGTGACAGCACAACTGGGAACACACCTAGGATCAGTTCATTTGACAAGCTATACATAGTGTTAATCAGGTACATAATAGTTTATTTAACAACTTCTACTGTAATTTTTTGATACTTTTATGTACATGCTACAGATTGATTAATCTGCATGTAACTAATTCATCATGTGACGATATGCTATTCATATCTGTTGCAAAATGATTTACATTAAATTGAAAGAAGGTCATAAGGAAATAAACTTCCGCAGATTTAGCCTGAACACTGCATACTGTTCATACTATTCTTAGAATCAGTGGTTTCACAAGTTGCCCATATAATCCAATTTAAATATGATGTAATCCTTTGGCTTGCTGGTATTTTTGTTGAAATATATTTGCCATTGAATTTGTGTTATGATGTATTATACTGTAGTCTTCATGGCCTGATACGTGGAGAGAATATGGAGCTTGGCCGTGATTCAGATACTGGTGGCCAGGTAATGGTATCGTCTGTGCATTTATTTATAGAATCAAGTATAACTGCAATTCTTTCTTCAGAATGAATAACTCAAAACTTTATCCTGTAGTTAACGGAGCAGCTATATATTCCATTTGATGTTTCGAAGATATTCACTAAAAAGATACTAGTATCATACAAGGACATGATTTCACTTTCATCCACTGTGTGCTGTTTCATAGGTCAAATATGTCGTGGAACTTGCTAAAGCATTAAGTTCATGTCCTGGAGTTTACCGGGTTGATCTATTGACAAGACAAATCTTAGCCCCAAATTTCGATCGTGGCTATGGTGAACCAGATGAGATGCTGGCTTCGACAAGTTTCAAGAACTTTAAATGCGAACGAGGAGAGAACAGTGGTGCACATATCATCAGAATACCATTTGGCCCCAAAGACAAGCATCTAGCTAAAGAAAATATCTGGCCTTTCATTCAAGAATTTGTTGATGGTGCGCTAGGTCATATTGTGCGCATGTCAAAAACTATAGGCGAAGAAACTGGCAGTGTGTGTCCAGTGTGGCCTGCTGTGATTCATGGCCATTATGCCAGTGCAGGAGTTGCTGCTGCTCTACTATCTGGAGCACTTAATGTTCCCATGGTGTTTACCGGGCATTTTCTTGGGAAAGATAAGCTGGAAGGGCTTCTCAAGCAAGGGAGACAGACAAGAGAACAAATAAACGTGACATACAAAATAATGCGCCGAATTGAGGCAGAGGAGTTGTCTCTTGATGCATCTGAAATAGTTATTGCAAGCACGAGGCAAGAAATAGAAGAACAATGGAACTTGTATGATGGTTTTGAAGTAATGCTTGCGAGGAAGCTCCGTGCGTTAGTCAAGCGTGGTGCCAACTGTTATGGTCGTTATATGCCTCGTATGGTTGTAAGTAAACTATTCCTCTGATTCCGTAAACAATTACTCGCTAGTTGCATTTTTGTCATATTTTATAGGTGGGCAATTAGCATTATGCATTCTTGCTCAATGTTTTCAAGTCGTCCAGTCGAACCTAGTCGCCATGGGACCGACTAGGACGATTAATCAAGATTAATCGCGATTAATCGGACGACTTGTACAAGTCGACGGTACCCCTAATCAGTCAGCAGGGACCGATTAGGACGATTAATCGTGATTAATCGCGATTAATCGGACGACTTGAAAACATTGTTCTTGCTGTCATTATCTATAATATAGAGGTTTTAAATGCTCTAGTTCTCTATTACTTGCTCTGCAGATAATTCCTCCAGGAGTTGAATTTGGCCAATTGATTCATGATTTTGATATCTATGGAGACGAAGATAACCCATCTCCAGCCTCTGAGGATCCATCTATTTGGTTTGAGGTTGTGAAATTATTTTAAGATGCCTACATGCAAGATTTTACTTTTTATTTGACTTGATACAGCAACTTGTTTTTTTCCTGTTAATCCTGTGTGTGTTTTTAAAGTTCATGTGCTGATGGTATGTATGTGATGACAGATAATGCGGTTCTTCACAAATCCTAGGAAACCTATGATTCTGGCTATTGCCCGTCCATATGCTGAAAAGAATATTGCAACGCTTGTGAAAGCATTTGGTGAATGCCACCCGTTGAGGGAACTTGCTAACCTTGTAAGATAACACTGAGAACCTGACATTTTAGTGTTTTGGGTATATTGCGTTCCAATATCATAATTGTATTGAATCTGTTAGTAATATAGAATTTTGATACCTTTTCCTTGGTACCTTTTGATTTTGCATTCCAGACATTGATAATGGGCAACCGTGAGGCTATTTCCAAAATGAACAAAATCAGTGCAGCTGTTTTGACATCGGTGCTTACATTGATTGATGAATATGATTTATATGGTCAAGTGGCATACCCAAAGCATCACAAGCACTCTGAAGTTCCTGATATTTATCGTTTAGCAGCAAGAACAAAGGTATAATGTTTTTAGCCAAAAAAAAATGGCGGTGCTATATTTTCCCCCTTTTGAATGCCAAGAATTAAAGCACTTATCTTTAATATATATCTGCTTTGATTTTCTTCCAATAAGCATTCGTGGTATATCCAAGTGAAATACAGTAGCCATTTTCTTATTTTAAATATTCACTGATACAACTTTTCTTGTCATACGTATGCCAGGGCGCTTTTGTAAATGTTGCTTACTTTGAACAATTTGGTGTCACCTTGATAGAGGTCAGAACTATTGAAATCAGAAATTCATTTATGTATCTCAACATTTCCATGCCCTTACTACCTATCTGTTCTTTTTGTGAGCAGGCTGCCATGCACGGGTTGCCTGTTATTGCAACAAAACATGGGGCTCCTGTTGAAATTCATCAGGTTCATGAGTCACATTGTACCATTTATTGAATTAATAGCGTAATGACTTACAGCTGTAATAGATTGGATCCTTTCTGGTGGATGTTGATGTAGGTTCTGGAAAATGGTCTCCTTGTTGATCCCCATGATCAGCATGCAATTGCAGATGCCCTCTATAAGATGCTTTCTGAAAAGCAGTTTTGGTCAAGATGTCGAGATAATGGATTGAAAAATATACACCAATTTTCTTGGCCTGAACATTGCAAGAATTACTTGTCAAGGATATTAACTCTGGGTCCAAGACATCCTGCTTTCGCATGCAAAGAAGACCAGAAGGTGCCTGTGAAGTGCAGGAAGCATATATTTGTTATTGCTGTAGACTCCGTTAACAAGGAAGATTTAATTCAGATTATCAGAAATTCTGTTGAGGCTACACGCACTGGAACTATGTCAGGTTCTACAGGTTTCGTGTTGTCGACTTCACTGACAATAGCAGAGCTACAGTCTGTAATAGTACGCACAGGCATGCTCCCTACTGACTTTGATGCCTTTATATGCAATAGTGGGAGTGATATATATTATCCATCACAGTCTAGTGATGTGCCAAGCAATTCCCGTGTTACATTTGCATTGGACCATAACTACCGATCACATATCGAGTATCGTTGGGGAGGAGAAGGTTTAAGGAAGTACTTAGTTAAGTGGGCTTCTGCAGTAGTAGAAAGAAGGGGGAGAACTGAAAAGCAAATCATCTTTGAAGATTCAGAACACACTTCAACATATTGTCTTGCATTTAGAGTGGTTAATCCAAATCATGTAAGCTTCTTTCCAGATCTTCAAACATTTGGTTGAAATTTTGCCCACTCATTATTTGGACCACTTTATTACAGTTTAAGTGTGCAACTTTTTATTTGACTTCGTTTATATATTGTAGTTGCCTCCTTTGAAGGAGCTGCAAAAGTTGATGAGAATCCAGTCACTGCGTTGTCATGCTCTATATAACCATGGTGCCACCAGGCTATCTGTAATTCCAATTCATGCATCGCGATCTCAGGCTCTAAGGTCTGGTGCTTGATTCTCTTCATTTCGTCTATTAATTAACTCTTCCTTTTTAAAGGAAAACATTTATCTTTTATGTTGCAAATTAGTTGCAGTATCATAGGGTGTGGAGCATTTAAAAAAACTGTTTTCAAGATGTGTAATTTTCTTTTCCTTAAATTTATGAGAAAAGTAGCTTAATACCATTATAAAAAGGTATCAATTGAATATTACATCTACTGTGAGTTTGTGACGACCATGTTTCAAGTACACATTGGATTCTATTTATCAACTTTGTGTCCATGGTGATGGCACTGAGCAATATTTCCCTTCGTGTTGTCCGTTGGATGATTTATTCCAATCATGAACTGTTTCAACAGAAGACTAGACTAGCTGGAGTGAGAAACTTGATATTTACACTGGTTACAACCCCTTTTTTGTTTGCCTCTTCTCTTCTCTCTGTTTCTTTTTCTCCCTGTGTTGGGTGTTCAATGTTATTCTTTGATTTGCTCTTTATTACTTCTTATAGTGACCGGCAGTTCTCCTTCCGGTTCCAGAAAAAGCAGTGGGAGTGAGAAGCTGGACCCTATTGCTTTGTTTGGTACCAGCTGATTACCTGTCACCAGGATTAAAAACTTAAAAAAAAACTTAAAATTAGTGAAGCTGGATGTAGCTCTCTCCTTATTGGTCTCCTAAACTGCTCTGTAATTGGTCTGGAATTGGGTGGTTACCAGAATATAACAGGGAAACTATAAGTCTATAACTTGGTCAAAACGGGTGAGGATCAGGTGTAAATAGGTGTTAATGCAGGCTGCGAACCAGTTTTGAGTTCATATGGGGGATTTGTATCCTTGCGTAAACCAGTTTAACTATAAGCCACATGATCAGGTTGGTTATGAACCTGGAATGTGTAAGAAATCCTATAATAATATTTTTTGCATACAGAACTCTGGTGCTTCTGGCTGCAGTGAGAGTTTAAGTCGCTAATGCATGGGGTGTTTTATTTCCTATAAAAAATGAGTTTTTTTTTGTATTTTTTACCTTTCAAATGTTTTGTGCAGCCCTAAAACCCTAACAGCGTAAGAAGTTCTGCAATAGATAATACTGCCACCATCACTAAAAATGTACACTGGTCTGGTCTGGGATCTGTACTTTTGATTATTGTCTTTGGGAAACATTTTATGTATTTATTTCCATATCCACCTTGCAGCAAACATGTGTGCAAACCTACTAACAAAATTTTCTATTATAGGTATTTGTCTATTTGCTGGGGCATAGAGTTGCTAGATGCTGTGGTCATTGTTGGTGAAACTGGTGATTCTGATTACGAGGAACTGTTTGGAGGTCTTTACAAGACAGTCATCCTTAAGGGTGGATTCAACACTCCTGCGAATAGGATCCATACGGTCAGAAGGTACCCTTTACAGGATGTTGTTGCTCTTGATAGCTCAAATATCATTGCAATTGAGGGATTCAGCACTGGTGACATCAGGTCTGCTATGCAACAACAGCTTGGTATACCCACACAATGACACCAAGTGCAATCTATTTTGTTATTAATAGAAAGAAAGAAAGAAAGAAATGAATAACATGAATATACGATACAAACACTTCGTTTCCATTCTATTGGAAATGTCCGATTTTGCCTGCCAGCCATTTAATGTATGTGTGTGGTCCCTGCATGGGTTATGAATGACATTCCCTTGGATCCCCGCACTGGAAATTTTGGAGCGAAGAGCATGTTAATGGATACATCCAGCTGTACAGACGAAACAAATTTGTTCAAATGTTGATAGTGAAAAACTGAAAACATTTTGTGGAAGCATTTTCAGCAAACAAGCTTCCAATATACAAAGCTCATACTTTTTCCATCACTTCAAAGTGGAGCTTATGATTACAGCGCAACCTCTTTTTTCATTCTAGGAGGGGTGCCTTATATTGTGTAAATACTGTCACATAATTTAGCACCATACATCTTGTTTTCTTGAATTAATATGCCTAAGTGTTTACTCTCTTTTTATATGTTTTTCCAACAGCCTGTCTTGTGGTTACATCATTAATACCTTTATCCATCTGCAGCTCTAGTGGTTATGAAATTATTGTAGCAACTGTGGCGCTCCCAACTATGACTTCATCATGCATGTATTGCCTTGCATTATCTGCTTAAACATCATTAGTTGCTATGACTTGCACTCAAAGCAGCTTCTAAGTTTGGTGTAGTAGCTGCAACAATTACACCACGCCCATCTGCTCTCCTCCTACCATTTGCCCCCGGATGATCACGTTTTTACTTTTGCCATTTGTTTGACCTGATTTGGTCTTCTTTTGCTTGTTCTTGTAAACCCATAGAACCGTTTGCTTTCTTCTTTTCCGGTTCCCCGCGCCAAACCCCCCCAATACCGGTTGCAAAAAAACTGGACAGCAGTTGGACCGATTGGTTATCAGTTTGTGGTTGGCCATCTCTATATCAGGAACAACTGTGATACGGCTGCTTTACTTGAACACATACATGGAATAATAATATCAGAGTCAAAGTCGTGATAGCTCGTGGTGTTTGTACATTTATGTCTTGTTTAGATGTAGTTGGATTGACATCAATTCACATGTGTTGGAGTGGACCTCGAATTAAATTACACTCCAATCCGATCACATCCAAACAAGCCCCTTGAGTTGCGCGCCTGCACTCGGTTGGTTCAGTTTCAAGGTACTCCGGACCAAGTATGAACACTACTTGCCATTTCTGTTCACAGCCAACAGTAGGACAGAAGTAAGAACAAGTGCAAACTACAGAAACGTAGTCTTCAATACAAATACTCAACCACCGTCTTCTCTCTGAGAATAACTGCAAAGGAATCGTCAACCATTTCTTTTGGTGATGAAATATATCACTATCATCCTCGTACAACAAATATAAATGCGTGGCTAAGGTTTCTAAACATAGTATATGGATGACCTCTCAAATTTCGGATACAAATACATCACATGAATACAGGAACTAAGATACCTCTCTACCCAATCAGTCTTGCTTAGAGGTGGTAGGGAATCTGGACTATCCAAAATCTAACTGGACATTTGTTGCTTCAGAAATACTTGGATAAGATCCATTTGGATTTGGATATCCATCCCCATGCGATCCAATAATTTCCAAAATTCATAGGAGAGCGACTCAAAAAATACAGTGCCCATTGGATATCTTTGAACGTGAGAAATCGGTCCCTAATGTCTAGCTTAGATTTCTAATGTAGGACTCACGTGTTGATTTTGCTATACATAGAGTAGCTGACTGTTATACCAAGTCGTTTCAAATAAATCTCAGTTAATTTTGCTAAAAATTTAGTGTGAATGAGAGGTCGTTTTTAGTTTTGCGGTCTAGCTAGCTTTTGATGTGAGCACACATTTATTTATAGACACACTAATATACACGAAGTAGCTTGTGGTCATACTAAATCATCTCCAATAAATTTCAGTCAATTTCGCTAAAAAAATCAAGATATGAACGTGAGGTTTTTAATTCTAGAGTTTAGCTTTTGATATGGGGCCTGCATGTATATTTAGCAACATCAATTTGCACAAAGTAGTCGGCTATTATACCGTATCATGTCCAACCAATTTCGGTCAACTTTGTCAAAAAAATTTAGTTTTGGTGTCGAGCTTGTAACGCGGAGGACCGTACGCATATATATAACCATACCAATATGCACAAAACCAGTGGGCCGTCATAATGTTAATGTGTGGACGCGAAGTTTTAATTCCACACAGTCCAGCTTTATACATGAGATCATCATCTAGGCATCGTACTTTTGCTATTATTAGACCGTCATGAATAAATTTGGACTTTAAAATAATTGAATCAGATTGGATCGAACGTTAATCATTTGAAACTCTAGGTGTTGGACTTCTTTTCCCTTGGGTTTCATTTGGATTTGGACTCTAATCCGCTGCCACTCTAGTCTCGCTTCTCGGCATGCACGATTCAATGCCATCGCTGACCCTGCTGACCTGGTCCGACAACATGCGAATCCTTGTGCGTGCACTGCACTGCTCGTCATCATTCCCGAATCATCACCGGCGCTGCTGCTGGCTGCACCGATCACCTCGTCTGAAACTGAAACCCACACGTTTCGAGTCACGTCGAGTCATAAACTCATCATAGTCACGTCGGTGACAGGAAAGGAAACATCCACCCGTCAGAACTCAGAAGTCAGAACGCAGAAGCCAGAAGCCTCTCCCCTCCTGCCTTGCCGGGCCGAGTTCGTTGCGAGCTCCCAACCAACCGGGTCGGCCGCCGCGGACCATGACGCCACGCCGCCCGCCGCCGCGCTTTCTCGGCGTTCCAACTTCCAACGGGTTGCCCACACGCCACGACGGGAAGAGACCTGCAGGTGGGCAGAGGGTCTCCAGGTCCTCCTCGGCAGCGGGGGAGGGGGGTGAGTTTGCCGGAGAATTCATTGCGGCGGTTGGGAAGATGGATGGATGGGTGGCCAGCAAGCAGACCAACGGGCCCAAGCGGGTCAAACTCAACTCAAGGGCTTCAGCTTCAGGGGACCCGCGGCGACGGCGAGGAGCAAGCAACAACTACACCTACCTGTATTCTACCCCACTGCCAAATGCCAAATTGCCAATGCCATGCCACCGTGATGGATTTGCAAAGCGATTATGAATAAGATTGGTAATAGGGACGTCTTCGTCCTATGGAAGTATAATTCATTTAGGCTTATCTTAAGCCGAAGTTTTTCACTATGTCGGTGCCCAATTAATGGACTTGTATTTGTTATAGGATGAAGTGTGTGGTTTAGCTAGGTTTGAGCAAGAACTCAATTAATTTTCTGAATTCACAGTCGGTGTAGAAATGTGAGCACTTTATATATGGACGACATAAACGCACATGTTATGAAGTCAATATTGTCAGTTCAGATACACTCTGACCTGAGAATTGGAAATTTACAGCTACTATGTACTAATGTGTCCTCACTCAGGCTTGGAAAGATACACCTGCCACTAGTAGCAAATTGAAGTTTCTGTGACATTAAAATGGTCCACTCAGAATTAAATATGCCAGTGAATCCTGTCCTGTTGTTAGTACTATTTGATTTCCCCTTTTATGTTTCTTTTTAAAACCTCCAAAAAAAGATGATTGATGTGGGCTCCTTTTAATTTTCCTTCCCAACACCAACAGTGCTCTCCCCCCTCTTCCTTCTGTGAGGACTGAGGACCTTATTGACAACAGGCAATACAGTGTTGATGTGGGTTGTTGCCCTACCTGTATTTGTCCATGTCCCCTTCAAAGCAGAAGCAGTCATCAGGCCCCTCCCTCTACCCCTCGTGTGTGCACACATTACCACACCAGACCAGATACACACTACCATCTCCTCCTAGTTCCTACAATTTATATACGTGGGTGGGCAGCGACATGTGAGCCCTGGAGCAACATAAGTGCTGGACGTTTTCGCTTCATCTTGGAGGCATCGATCGGAGATAAATTCAGGCCATGTAAGAGGAAACAAAAGCAGCTTAAATACCACCTCATCCTCGCGTTCCTTGCCTTGTTTGCAACAACTTCTTGCAGGCTTGCTTGCGTGCGTGCAGTGCAGCTCACAGGTCACAGCCTCACACTATATCACTGCGTTGTCTGTGCTGTGCACCCATCTCCAGCTCCAGCCAGGCCTTTATAGCAAAGCCTTCCGGTTCCTGGCCCCGTGATAATTCTAGAGAGAGAAGGCAGAGAGGTGTGAGCAAGAGGTGTAGAGAGAGAGGGAAGGCGTGGTGGGCATGGACAGTGAGGAGGGCGCCACAGTGTGTGCCCACGCCCACCAAGAAGAAGCAGCGGCGGCCATGAAGGAAGCAGGAGGAGGAGGGGGCAAGAGGAGGAGGAAGCAGCAGAGGAAGGGAGGGGACGGCGGCGGAGGGAGGAAGAAGTACGTGCTGGTGAGCTACCAAGAGCTGCCGGAGTACATGAAGGAGAACGAGTTCATCCTCAACTACTACCGCTCCGAGTGGCCCATCCTCAATGCCGTGCTCAGCCTCTTCTCCTGGCACAACGAGACCATCAACATCTGGACGTACGGACGGGTTCACTGCCCGGCCCGGGCTCGGCTCATCTCCTGAATCATTTCTTTGGTGTGGTTCCCTGAATCTTGCTGCTGAAATTTAATGGTCTCGTGGTTGTGGGTGCAGGCACCTTCTTGGGCTCATGCTGTTCTTCGGCCTCACCCTGGTGCATCTCGGCCAGTACTTCCCCCAGGTGGCTGATCTGATTGGACACCTCTCCTGGTGAGCTACTCTTCAGATTTTGCTACTAAAATCTCATGCCAGTGCAAATTGGTTCATTTGTTAGGAATTAGTAGCGCAACACCATGTTTCAGGCTTTCAGTCATTCAGTGACAATGGAGGACACCTGAGTCGCAAAAAAAAAAAAAAAAAGAAAAAGAAAAAAGAAGAAGAAGACGACAATGGAGGACACCATGAGTTAAATATCTACTAGGATTTTACACCATGCTTAGCTTCTGGTTCAAAGGCACACGGTTGTTGTGGGTTTGTACTGAAACTTCTGTGCTAGTAACTTAAGCTGTACTCTAAAGTCTCGCCAATTGAGTTCAATTCCAAAACACGTGAAGTAACCTCGACAACGATAGTACATATGTTTGCTTCAGCTATGATGACATTGTTGAGTAAAGAAAGTAGTTCTATACTCTATAATTGAGAAGTTGCGTTCTTACTTGTAAAAATTCTTCTCTGTTTTTTTTATTTCTGCAGGCCAATCTCAAAGGTTGCTGAAAATGTCTCCAGCAATATTGGAGATGTCCTATCAGTGAGTAACTTTCACTTCCTGCAACATTTTATCCCATGCGGTAATTCTAGGAGAATACACTGGAATGCAGTGAAAATGTCCTGGTTAGATCTGCATGAGTAGGACATCCTGCCTGCTACTCTGAATGCATCAAACAAAATTTTGTACTGGTTTGTTGCTTTTTGTTTGTTCTGATGTGCATGATATGGAAGGCAAGGGTGGGTGAGCTTCTGACTGCCTGACTTGATGAACCTTGTTAGATTCAACTTTTTTATGGTGCCTGCCTTGTATCTGGTCCCCGTGTTAGAAGGCACAAATGTACTGTTGCTTCACATCATCACAATAAGTTAAAATTCATGATGTGTTAGGAGGATTGAATTGTGATCTATGTGATCGTCCACACTCTGGCGTTATGACCGCCATGACACGACACGGCTCTTGTGTTTTCACGGCTCCTTAAACATTTCGAATCGTCATGGTAGCCTACTTAATCAGTAGAAGAAAGACACCGTATGAAACAATATATCATCATGAGGTTAGGTGGTGTGGAAAATGTCACGTATCCTAGCATACAATGCAATTTGCGTGATCTTGGAGGCTATGCTATGTTGCCATCATGCCATGTGTCTACCAAGTTATCGTATGAAGCCATGTTTCCTAGAGGATTTTATACCTTCCTGTTTCACTTGATACTTTTAATGCCGATTATTACTACTAGATTGCAACATGATCATGTATAGATGTTATGCCATGTGACAAGTAGTTTCATGCCAAGCCATGTTTCTTGAAGAAATTCCTGCCAAGTTATTGACCTTCCATTTAAAAAAAAAAAAACTCGGCCTACGGGGGTCATGACCGCCCCCACGGTATTGTGATTAAGAAGAATGTCTTCTCACACAGACTAAGAAAATTCCCGAACCCCCGCCCCATCCATACACAGGGAGCCACCACCCGTGAGAAGGGCCGTTTCTTAACCTATGCTTTGGCCTAGGGCGAGCGATGGGATTTTTTTTACCCTCAGCTTGAAATTCGCTCCATGTGAGTTCGAACTCAGGACCTGAGCGGTGCCTCCGGAACTGCTAACCAACTAGACTAGCATCCTTTGGTGACCTTCCATTTTCACACATGATAAATTTTCTGTTGACTCTTCTATTCCAACAAGCTGGCACAACGGTGCTTAATAATGGACCATGTATGTATAGCAGACCTTAGTCTGAATTACTAGTGGTTGCTGTCATTGTTTGGCCACAAAAGTATTCAATGAATACAAACCTGAATAGGAGGGATATGGTTGGATGTAGCATGCAGCATATTGCTTTCAGATGTTTAATGACAACATCATGCTAGTAGTAGTAGTAGAGTCTAGTTGTTGATTCTGGTAACCTACTAACCTGCCATGAAAAATAATGATGATATTAACTTGGATTGGAATTGTCATGTGTGGTCCGTCCAGGGCGCGGCCATGTTCATCCAGACGAACCCGACGCTGGTGTCGTACGGCGCGGCGGTGACGTCGCAGACGACGCGGTGGCCCTTCTTCGTGTTCCTGGCGGGCGCCATGTTCTGCCTGCTGAGCAGCACCGCGTGCCACCTGCTGTCGTGCCACTCGCACAGCCTGAACCTGTTCCTGATCCGCCTCGACTACACGGGCATCGCGGTGATGATCGTGGTGTCCTTCTTCCCGCCCATCTACTACATCTTCCAGTGCGAGCCGCACTGGCAGGTGGTGTACCTGTCGGCGATCACGGCGGCGGGCGTGGGCACGGTGTACGCGCTCATGTCGCCCCGCCTGAGCGCCGCGCGGTACCGCGCCCACCGCGCGCTGCTGTTCGTCGGGATGGGCCTGTCGGGCGTGGTGCCCGCCGTGCACGCGGCCGCCGTGAACTGGCACGAGCCCGCCCGGAACGTGACGCTGGCCTACGAGGGCGCCATGGCCGCGTCGTACCTCGTCGGCACCACGTTCTACCTCACCCGGGTGCCCGAGCGGTGGAGGCCTGGCGCGTTCGACCTCGCTGGGCATAGCCACCAGATCTTCCACGCGCTCGTCATCGCCGGCGCGCTCGCGCACTACGGCGCCGCCATCGTGTTCCTCAAGGCCCGCGACGAGATGGGGTGCCCGGCCAGTTAGTGATGACACCGGATGCGGGATGCCCGCGACGACATGGGGGTGTCCGTCGAGCGATCGAGGATTGGGAAGAAGAAAATTAAAAACCATTTTTTTTTTGTTTACACCTTTACTTACAGCAGCAGTAGCAGCAAGTGTGCAAGATTCATCGTTAATGACAGTTGATTGGCGTCAGTCACAGATTCCTTCTCAATTTGTACATAGAAGAAGCTCATCGAGTCATGATTGATTAATAGTACATTCTTTCCATCGGTTTGGAATATGCAAATTCGAAAGTTATTTTTTTTAATCAAAACTGAATGCAGGCAATAGATGTTTCGCGTCTGTCTGTCTGTCTCTGGCTGCGTTGCCATATCCGACAACACGAGCCAGCGACGACTGAGCTACTCGTCCAGTATCCGTTGCTTTCAGGCGGAGTAGCCTAGACGCGACGCCGAGGCCGGTGGCCGGTACAGATGGAGCCGTCGAGCTCCAGCCTCCAGGCTACAGCGATCCTCACCGGCCGGGCTCATAAATGGGCGGTCGACCCGTCCAACAACCGGAACGGACGG
Organism: Miscanthus floridulus; assembly: GCF_019320115.1. NCBI lineage: Eukaryota > Viridiplantae > Streptophyta > Magnoliopsida > Poales > Poaceae > Miscanthus > Miscanthus floridulus. Next base: position 90,050,463 of record NC_089598.1, on the reverse strand, counting down.
ACCTCTGACCTCTCATTCCGTGCAGCCCGCAGCTGTCATGGCCGGCTGTCGGTCCTAGTAGACCGGCCAGCCGTCACGACGTCCCCGTACGTCCACGCGCGCCATTTACACTCGCCTTGTTCGTCGGCCGTCGCCGTCGCCGTCGGCATCATTTCGGCAGCCGGGCCGTTGCTGCCGAGTGCCAACCCAATCATGGCGCGACCGCGAGGCATTCCTGCCACCGGCACCGCCGCCGCCGATCCGTGTCGTTGGCCCACGCCACAGAGCCCCAAGTCGTGTCAGCAGTGAGCTGCTGGCCGCTCAACGCCGGGGAGACTGTTGCGATTTCCTTTTTTTTTGTTTTTTGTTTTTTGTTTTTTGAGGAACAGACTATTGCGATTTGACAAGTCCAAGTAGCATGGGCCGCACTGCTCAGAACACATGGGCTAACTGGGCCGGGAAAGGAGAAGAAGGAAAACACGGAGGGCTTTCACGACCCATGACGAGCGAGCGAGAGAGGGAGAGAGAGACGGAGAGGGTGGAAGTTCACGCGCGGGGATGCCGGAGCTGCCGGAGGTGGAGGCGGCGCGGCGGACGCTGCAGGCGCACTGCGTGGGGAGGCGCATCGCGCGCTGCGCCGTGGCGGACGACGCCAAGGTGGTCGTTGCCGCCGCCGGCCGCGCAGCCTTCGAGCGCTCCATGGTCGGCCGGACTATCGTCGCCGCGCGCCGGAGGGGCAAGAACCTCTGGCTCCAGCTCGACGCGCCGCCCTTCCCATCCTTCCAGTTCGGTCAGTCCGCAAGAACTACTTACTACGTGGCGGCCTCTAGAGTTGGCCAGTCTTTGGTACTGCTATAGCTTCGGTGCCCTGCTAGTGCTGCGTTGCCTGCCTTGTGTATTGTTGTTATTCAAAAATTGGTAGTTGAAATGTCACCTTTGGTTTATGCTGCTAAGAATCTGGTCGAAAATTACCGTGATTAGTTGTGATTCAGGTTTAATTATCCTTAGCAATCGCATGAATTCTGCTACTTTGCGTGGGTCTTATACTAAGGAAGTGAGGGGTTATAAGAGCATGCTTTGGATTGCAGGGATGGCAGGCGCGATATATATCAAAGGCATTCCTGTGACGAAGTATAAGAGGCAAGTGACCTTTTTCCGTTTTATACTTTGCAATTTTGTGAGCTCAGCAATCGGTTTCTAGGAAATAATTCTTCGCAAGGCTGCAGATCCGTTGTCAATTCCGAAGAGGAGTGGCCCTCCAAATACTCCAAATTCTTTGCTGAGGTAACGATCCCAAACATAATGTCGCATCAATTTTGTTTTCTAGCGTGGCACTCACGCTCTTGTTGGTTATATGTTACTTCTGCAACTGGGATTGTATGTATATACTGATAAAATGTGATGTCCAGTACTACAAGTTATCAAGTTTAAATCTACATTGAATCCTTGTTCGTGCACACTATTATTGATTAGTACAATAACAGTCAAAAAGCAAGAAATGTCTTCCAGTAAACTTAGTAAAAAATACATCTTCAGATGAGCCAGTAACTAATCATTCAACAAAACCACATGGACAGTGGGTGTGGATGCCCCCCACTTGCTAATTAGGATATAGAAAGAAACTTGGGGAACAAATTGTATTGTTGATTAATCTCAGTTTCATCTCTGATGGCTGCTTTAATGGTTGTTCAGTTCAAAGAGTGAAAGGCACATTTAATATTAATCTCAGTTCAGTTTCATACTAGCCCATTTGCGTAAATTTGAAAATTTGGCTCGTGGGATGTTGGTTTGGAGCCTTGTTATTTCTAACCTTTTGGCTTGATTTATAGCTTGATGATGGTTTGGAGTTCTCTTTCACTGATAAACGGCGCTTTGCAAGAGTCCGTTTGTTTGACGATGTAGGTATTTTTCATAGGTTCTGTTTAAAAATCTGAAGATTTCTTGCCTGTTTCTCGTACAGATTTTCTCACCCAAGTTATATTTGCAGCCTGAAACTGTACCCCCAATTTCTGAGCTAGGTCCAGATGCTCTGTTTGAGCCAATGTCTGTCGACAATTTCTTGGACTCCCTGGGTAGAAAGAAGATTGGGATAAAAGCTCTTTTACTTGATCAGGTGATCAGCATCCAACCAATACAATCTTTCCCATGCAAAAATCTTTTCCCTGCAATGTACACACTTGACTTGTTGCAGTTTTTATAAAATGAGCAGAGCTTTATATCAGGCATTGGTAATTGGATTGCAGACGAGGTGCTTTACCAGGTATTCGTACATTCAACAGCAGTTGGTGTGGCTTGCATAAAATGTAGCAATTAAATTTGATAAAGGGCAGACCCAGTGCCGGAGGCTCCCACATGAGTGGGGTCTGGGGAAGGGATAAACCGAGACAAGCCTTTCCCCCGCAAAATCTGCGGAGAGGTTGCTTCGAACCCACGACCTGGTGACTCAGTGAGACAGCTCTCACCACTGCACCAGGCCTGCCCTTCAGCAATTAAATTTGATATGTTTTTTTTTCAGTCAAGGATCCATCCATTACAGATTGCTTCGAATCTACCTAGGGAGAGTTGTGAAGCACTGCACCGTAGTATCCAAGAGGTGGGTCTAATTGGACAACGCTATGTACTGAATTACATTCTACTGAAGTAGCCTTGTAGCATACCAAACTCCTGATTAAGAATTTACTAGGTTGTGAAATATGCTGTTGAAGTTGATGCTGACATGGGCCGCTTTCCAAAGGAATGGTTATTTCATCACCGTTGGGGCAAGAAGCCTGGCAAAGTCAATGGTAAGACTTTCCTCACTTTTAGTCATGATTTCCCTTAACATACTTGGGCAAAGCCTTCACTTATGGTGTTTGCTGATATCTGTCTTTTTATATGATGATGTATAAGACAAATCAAACTTGTTAATTCCAATGCTGCATACACACTCGCACCAGACTTTGATTCCTTCTGAGGATTAATTAAGTTTTTGGTCCTTCAGGAAAAAAAATTGAATTCATCACAGCTGGTGGCAGGGTAAGTAATTATCCACTTCAGTACTAGACCTTCAGCTATGGCCAGACAGGTCTAACTTCTGATACTACTTTGTTTACTCAGACTACTGCCTATGTGCCGCAATTGCAAAAACTGATTGGAACCCAGTCCAGCAAAATGATAGCCGCTAACCTGGAACGACTAGAAGAGAACGGTGATACCAAGGATTCAGGGACTGAGGGAGAAGATGCAGATATTTTGAAGCCAAAAAAGCGAGCCTCAACCTCCAGGGCTGCCAGGGGACAACAAAACAAAGATACCGTGGGTGCCATTTCGAGAAAAGCAAGGGGAAATGGTGGTGGCAGTAAGAAACCAGATGCCGATGTTGAGCCAGCTGAACCAGAAACAGTTGTCACTGAAAGCAACGGTGAGCAAGTTTTGGACCAACCCAACAGTAATGCTATCAATAAGTCAGATCAGGTTACAAGAAGATCGTCAAGGAAAGTGAAACCCCGTAAGTAAATCTGAACAAGGTAGCCAGGAATCGGTCCGTTGATTTTCACTATTATTAGCAATCAGCATTTTGGTGTATATATATGTAGTGGCCAGCATATTTTGCGCTGAGTGAAAACCTGGAGGAATGGTTTCAGCACGCTCTGTGTTGGTTGTAGCATGCTCTGTGTAATGTACCTTAGGAACATAAGATGCCTGGTGCATATTCTCGCGGAATTCAGATCTATACAATATGGTGTTGGTATATACAATTCTTAATTTCCTTCAGTCATCCACGTTTGTTTTGATTAACCTACATGCAAATATGTATATGACACATAATTTCTCTTTCTTTATTATACGGTTATAGATACAAAAAGATTTTGTTCATTGAGAATAACAAACACATCAACCACATGTCTGGAGCTCAAGCAAACAATCACCATGATGATGCTGAAGGTTAGCTTTTCCTATCGGTATATATTAGGAGGATGAGGAATACCATCAGTAGTGGTTGAGATTCCAAAACTAAACAATATGTCACGGGTAGTTAGATTGGACAAGATAAAGGGATATAGACAAAAGAATGGCTTAGGTTGAGAAGCCTTTTAAAAAAAAAAAGGTTTGGGAAGATCACTAGCACTTCCAACAAAACGATTATTTAGACTGAGGTACTTTTTCTTTCAAGAAAAAGGATTTGAGAATGAAGCACAAATGATACTGACAAAATGGCTAGCTAGATTAAGAAAGCCCACAGGTCCAATACAATACTACTTGGGTTGGAGCATTGTTTGTTGGCTAGCGTCCATGATCTGTTTATTTGCTCCCATCTAGATTAGAGGTTTGAAGTTTGATATGGAACTCATCAGAATTAGCGATATGATCTTTGTTTCTCTGGTAGTCAAAAGCAAGGTAGAATAGAATGCAAAACCAAGTAAGACCATAATTTGTAATAGTCATGAATAGATGCATCTGTTAAGTAAAGAAGATGCAGTTGGCAAGTTGGGCGAGATAATAGAATCAAGATGAAATTAATGTGTGTCACCTAAAAGGTGTATTTTCTTGAAGTCAAAGTGAAAAATTTGTAATATATTACAAGTCTTCAACACAGAATAAGATGCTTTTGGAAAGACCATGACGAAGCACATAGCTAGATTGTTGACAGTGCATTCGTTTCAACATTTTTTTGTACAATTCCAGTAGAGAGATATTCATACTTGGTAATTATCAGGCACCTAAATTTTTAGTAGTATTATATGCTAGCAAAGCTCCCGCAAAAAATATGCAAGCAAAGAAGCACACCTGATGAAGAATACATAATCCCAAAAGGCCACCGTGACGTGCATCATGCGCCAATCTTTGCCGCAAAACTCTAGGATCACCAGCAACACGAAGGAGGACATGGACCAATGCACGTGCATCATGGAGTTCTTTGGGGTTGCCATGCGAGACCAGCGATTGACTATTGCAGACGACGACCAAGTAATATCATCGGCATTAGCTGACTTGGATTAGCTGACTACGTACAGCCTCCGACGGAGTACCTACTTCAGTACCATGAGTCCATGGGCACATGTCACGTGGCTGGCATACCATGATGGCATCCTCCACTGCTGGGATCACTACAACCAGCGCTGGAAATGACACGCCGCCGAATGCTAGCCGCATGGCATGGTGCCCTCAGATTGATGATACTAACCTAGGGACTCTACAAGAGCTATCGTAGTCATCAAATCCAAGTCTGCAAATGATGACAACAAGCGGATCTTTGCCCTTTCTCCGTGGCCAGCGGAGCAAGGTACCTTTTCATTTGCCGGTGATCGTCTTTGATTTGGGTGGCATGGCGAGCCACATGCCTGCATGATGCATGGTGTGCGCATTTGATGCTTTCTGTTCCTGCATGCTGATTTTATATGAGAAAATATGTAGCTAATATATTAACCAAATATGAAGTTTGCTCACAGTTGAGAAGAAACGCTTCAAACAAATCTATTATTATAATGGCCTAGTAATATCGCCAAGGTGTTCCAAAAAAATATTTCCTTCCATGTAAAAGACATGTACGATACACATCTATATGTGACTTCTATTTTCTACATAATACGAAAAGGGATGGAGGCAGCTTAACTTAAAATCAAACATGTAAGCACTCCAACTCACATAACTCTCTAATTCTTCTCGTGGACTCCTCTGATAGCCAACCTTGCTCACTACTTCTGTTAAATAAACGTTGCCTATCCATGGCTAATCGTGCAAAATATATCTGTTCAGTTCTGCTTACTTCCTATGGTTGTTTGGACTAAAATAAAGAAAAAAGATAACCTTAATAAAATCTTAATTGAACCTATGATCTATATGCAACCATAATCATGTTCCAACCATAATCTTGTGAGGTTCTCAAATCTAACTCATTATTTGTTAGTTGTGTTGTTTCCGTCGATCTTGCTGCTCGCAACAATCAACTGTTTAGATCGAAGAAACCTTAATCTCTAGTGCCCATATTCATCATAAGATACATAGATAGGGAAAAAATATACCTCCTGCACCGCGGCGATAATTGTTGGCCTAAATTCCATCCATGACTATCACTAGTGTTCTCTTCGTAAACAGAAGTCAGCTTATTTATAGCCATCCAGTAGAACGAGAAGTTACACGTGTCTTAAGGAATCTTTGCATGTCCGCTATATGCCATTTGGTTGTGAATAAAAAGAAGCCATTTGTCATGAAGGTGGACAAAAGAAAGCACACATCTTAAGGAACCTTTGCATGTCCACCACGTGCCATTTGGTTTTGGTTGAAAAGAAACCACTTGTCATGAGATGGTGGACAAAAGAAAACATGCTGTCTTAAGGAACCTTTGAATGTCCACCACGTGCCATTTGGTTGTGAATGGAAGAAAGCCACTTGTTATGAGAAGGTGGTCAAAACAAAATGTGGTGGAAGAAGAAATTTAAGATGTATATAAATAGGTCCTTGAAAGAATGAATATTAAGACTAGCCAAAATACCTAGGTAAAATTAAAAATAGACCCTCCCCTCCCCCCCAAAAAAGTAACTTCATATTATAAATACTTATACTATCAAACTAGTTTCCTTTGCCACCTATTAGATCAAGTCCTTGTTTGCAAAGTTCTATATTATGATTTTTAATGCGTAAGAACACATGTGATCTCCTGTGATAATCTGCTTATGCCACTAAAACTAGAAAATTATGTGACATTACCAAATCTATGATGCTTGTGTGATGAAAAATCAATCTTCACCTCTCGTGCATGTTAAATCATGTTCCACGTCAAAACATGTTTTTGACCATAGATTTTGTGACAATCATTCTTTCATCATTAAATTATGACATTTGATTTCTTGTTAGGTACGAAAAATGCAACGAAATTTCTTATGGCCTGTCAAATGCCCACATATCATGCAGCTTATTTGTGGGCTAGAAAAAGTCACAAATATCATGTGGTTCGTCAAGGCCCATGTAGAAAGTAGCCAATTTTTGAGCCCATCCCAATTGCAAGCCCTATTCATTTTCCACTAGCTCATGTCAAACAATTTTATAACCACTACACTTTTTGTTTAAGGTCCATTTTTCAAGGTACAACCCATCTTAGGCGTGCAATATATGTATGGGCCTATGTCCATTTACATGTCAAGCCATTTTTGGCCCATGCTACTATAAATTCATTTTTTCGCATGATTTTCACTGCCCGTTTGGTCAGAACAGGCAACGATAGTGTTTCATCACCACCTTAAAAGTCGGTGAGGCATAGTGGACCTTCAAACTAGCGTTGAGAATTCCCACAATTTTCACCACTGGATCATATGATGATCCAGCAATGAGAATGCTTTTTACTACCATTTGAAGGCCGCTGCACCACCTACTGTTCAACCGTCAAACAAAATAGATTTTATCATTGAAATTCCTAGTTTGGTTTTGGTAACTGAGTGCCTACCATGTGGAAGTACTAATGTTTTCATTTAGTATGATTAGCTAGGGTCCACTTGATGGTGATGGACAAGGTATAGGAGGTGATAGAGATGGTGTTCAAGATCACATACATGCAAATGTTCAACAAATGGAGTGAAGATGGAGCAAAAGAAAGCCACAAGGCAAAGGTATTGGTTAGGGCTTTGCTTTTGCCAACCAATGTGCAATAGAGTCGGTTTAGCATAGATAGCCATAGTATAAAGAGGGGAAATTTTTAGTCGTAACAGTTATCTAGTGCCACTAAGTGTGAGTCTCATTTGCATATGCATTGCACTTAGTGACGATGGTGAGATGCAAGTGAAAATGTTTTGGAAAACATCTTGAAAAATGCTAACTCTGGTCTTAAGTGTTTGGAAAAAATATTTGTTAGTTGGCACAATTGCTAATTGGTGAAGGATTGCTCTCGGTGCTGCTGTCGAGCAGGCACTAGATGTGTCTGATCCTACACTAGACGTGTTGACCCCTACTAAAGTCTAAAACTTTGAGCTTGCGCACATGTATGACCGGTGTACACCGGACTGGGTCCCACAGAACAAGGCCGGTGCTAACAGGGTGCGCGCAAAAAGCCTGGGGTGCTCATTGTACATGTTTGGTGAGGCACCGGACTGTGACACCATCCCATTCGAGCAGAGAGGCTGCAAACGTGCAACTTTGAGCATTGAACTCACCGGACATGTCCGGTGTGTGCCGGACCAGGGTACCAAACACGCGCCTTGCAACGGCTAGTTTGAAGAACGTTGGAATTTGACCATTAGGCCTGTCCGGTGGGGGTGTCCGATGTGACATCCACCTATCCAGTCCGCCCGCAATGGCTGAGAAAAGGGGGTAACTGTTAGTTTTGGTGGTGGGTGAAAGCCTATGTTTGGTTTTGGATAATTGAGACAACCAAGTGGACTAACTTCTACTCTAGTGTTGTGAATGAGCTAGGTTGGTCCACATCCAAGGATTGAGCAAGGAAGGCACACATTGTGATGGTGGTGGACAAATGGTGAACAAGTGCTCATCTCTTGGAAAAGAAGAAAGAGAAAACCAAAATGCAAGGGCTCAAGGCAAAGGTATAAGCTAGGGCATTTTATTTTGCCAGGTCAAGACACAAAAGAATGCATGATCGGGTTTATGATAGATAGCCATACTATAAAGAGGGGAACTCAAAGTCAAATACGATTGTCTAAGTGCCACTAGGTGAACTAACTCCTTGCATGTGCATTAGGACCTAGTGAGCTAATGAAAACTCTTTGAAAATGCTTTGGAAAATGCCACAAGTGACGGATAAACTTGGAGCTAGCACATTTGCAAAAGGATTGAAGGGTTGAGAAAAAGTAAGAGAAACATGGGCGTTGAACCCTGTTGTTGTGAGCTTTGGACCATCTCCTTGATCAGTCCGATGGCTAACCCTATCGAGACAGAGAGCATGCTAGGGCGTCAGACTCATTTTCAGTGCATCGTTGGATAGGCCAGTCACACTGTTCACTCGGTCCGATGGGTGCTCAGTAGAGAGGGCACGCGAACATAGGGGCGTCAGACCCTAGCCTTTGGTCTGATGATCAGCGTTGGAACCTATCTGAGGAGAAAACATGGTTATGGAACCTTACTAGAGTGCATCAGACTATGCTTGAGCATTAGTCCGACGGTCGTCGGACCTTGATGGGTTGGACCATGAAGTAGCCGTTTGAGAGCTCAACGATCGTATTCCCAATAGCTAGGACACATGGTTGCTCCTGGAGGTGTCAGACTCTGCCCCAAGTTGTCCGACGCCCCGTTAGTGTGGTCCGACGGTCGGCTGGTGGCTGAGAGAAATTGGCAACGACTAGTTTGGCTCTTGGGTGTCTATTTAAGGGTCTTGGCTGGCCTTGGCTGAGCTCTCTCTTAGCACTTTGACATGATATACACCCAGTTGAGCATAACCAAGCTTCTCCCACTCATCTCCTTCATGTGTTGATCATTCAAGTGAGATTGGGAGTGATTTCTAGTGCATTTGCATTGAGTTGAGGCATCTAGTGGCACTAGTAATTGTGTTGGCTATGGGATTCTTGTTACTCTTGGCTTGGAGGCAGCGGAGGATCATTGATTAGCTTTGGTTATTGTTGCTGACTCTGATCGATTGATTGTAAGGGGCTCTTGTGCTCATCCCCGTGGGAAATTCACAAAGAGTAACTATAGTGAAATCAATCAAGGTTTGGAGAGGTCCATAGTGATCTACCATCTTCTATGTGAAGTGGCGATCTTTAGATCCACCTCAACGGGGATGCATGTGATGAGAGTGAAACATAGGGGTATGTTATGTCCCTAGGAGATAGACCCTGACCGATAGACCCCCTGATCGATCTCTCCAGGATTGCTCGGGGGCTATACCCATCAGGTACGCTCATGTGTACCCTATGGTGGTGACTGGGCAAAGTCTAAGCTCACCCACTGCCCTAACCTAGGTCTTGGGGGCTCGGCAAAGCCTCGAGATCCTTCGCCAATGAAAGCCTGAGCCTAGCCATAGCTCGATCGATGGAGGCCCAAGCTAGCGGCCAGGCCAACAATCGATGCCCCGAGCATCGACTAGCCCACCGAGCATTTAAGGCTCGAGGGCTCCCCAGCACCGCCCCGACCAACGAATGCGCGACATTGTTGCCCACCCTTTCGACAAAGACTTGCAGGAGCCATGACACAAGAAGACAAATCCCTCCACCAGCTTTAGGGGCGTGGGGTTTCCGAGCCCACTCATGAGCCCCTTGACCAGATGCCTTCATCACCAAGGAAGCCTCGAGAAGGCTCACCCAGTGAAAGGTCCTAAATGGCTAGAGAAGGGTGAATAGCCTATAATTTTTTTCTACAACAATACAAAGACAAATGGTTAGAAAACTAAATGGCAAAGCGAGTTTTGCGCTAGCTCTACAAGTGTTGCAAGACACCTATCCACAAGTCTAGTGTGCTATGATCTCTATGTATCACACAATGGCTAAGTCGCTACTTCTACCACTAGTGAGCAAACTAGCAAGCTAATTACAACTAATTAAGCTACACTACTCACTAGCTACAACTAGCACTACACAAGTATATGAGAAAGTAAATGCAAGAGCTTGGAATGATATACCGAGCCAAGCAAGATATCAATTATAATGAATCACAAAGACAAGATGTTGGGTTCATAAACCCGGGGTCCCCGATGGGTCCGCTTCCTAGCAAAACTTGACCCAGCAGATGGCATTACAACGACGCGTGACTCCTAGGCTGACCCATATACCTAACGATAGGCCAGAAGAACGATCCAGTCTTCAACCAAAAGGCCTGGCCAAGGACGGGACGACGCTCGCTTCCAACTTTGACCCGCTTTTTCCAACTGGAAGGCCTAGCCAAGGAGGGGACGATGCTCTCTTCCGACTCTGACCCACTTTTCTGATTGGGAATACACTAAACCTCTACTTATGGCTCTTCTCCGACCGGAGCGGTTGGAGCCGATTGGGAACGACCGACCAGGAACGACCGACCGGGGACGCCTGCTTGGTGAGGACCCAAGAATCAGGTGGATCAGATAAGGTAAGGCACTCAAGTCAACCGCAATACCGAGAACCGTACCCTACAACCTACAGGACAGTATCGCCAGGCCATGCCAGAAGGGTACTTTGCAACCTTTTAGACATGATAGAACACAAACAGTGTTGTGGGCACCGACATTTGTCCTATAGTATGGTAGGCACCGACATTTGCCATACTAGAAGAACATGATGGAACCTGCCATATGCATCTGGGCATCAATAGTATTATGGGCGCCAACAATCTATCTTGTACCCGACGACGTGGGCAACAAGACTAGGAAACACACAGTCTCTTTCTCTCTCTCTTAACTTGTAAGGCCATCCCCTTCACCTATAAAAGGGGATGTGCTCTCTCCTAAAGGGAGGATGGTCATTCTGATTCTCTCTCTATTAAGCTTTAGACATTCTGAGCACTTGAACAGTTCCATAGCTCTAGAACTCTAAAGCTACACAGAGCGTATGCTCCAATACTTAGCGCACGTTGGAGCTTCCATCACTCTTGGCCCTTTGGTTCAGAGCCTAACCAAACCTTTAACACCCCCTTCTTATTCCCACTCATTTGTAACCCCATAGCAAACTTTGAGCACCTAGGCTTAGGAATAAAGTCACCGATCGATTGGAAGTGGACGTAGGGCACGTTACCTGAACCAGTATAAACCCTATGTCATTGAGTGTTAGGCCACATCCGATCACAACGTACATCAAAACTACAAATATTTACTTGTTAGTCACTTTTTGCACCGACAGTTGGCACCGTCCGTGGGGAGAACACTATATGTTCACGCTTTTGGTCATCGGATGGCCCACCTTTCTGCCATCTTTGGCATGACGGGCTCAAGTGATACGATTTGCTTTGGCTCGCTGGAGTTTCCCATGCTCCCGCCTATTGGGATGTGGGTTCCTCTCGTCTTCGAGCCATTCCAGACCTTCTAGTTCGGAAGCCTAAACTTCATCGCCGACCAGCTCGGTGTGCTTCACCTCCGCGAGGAGGCACTTGTCCCGACACCCATCGGAGGAGGAGCACCCTCCGTCAGATCTGGGCCATCTGGTGACCTCAATGACAAGACACCTGTGCTCCGCTCTGAGCCCACGCTGGGCTCAAACCCCACTGTGAGTAACATACATATTGTTTTTTACTCTCTATTTAATATCTTCCGCTGACTCTCTAGAGGGACCCCGTTGTCCTCACTGCAACCGCCGTGCGACTAGTTCCCCTATGGCCTCAAGTCCCCCATGGATGCGTACACGTGGGGGCTCCGAAAGATGCTGACATCGCCCCCTCTCACATTTGAATTCATGGGGATGGTGGGCTACGCTCCCGCCTCTTTCGATGACCTCATGGATAACGAGGTTGAAAGCGACGACTCCAGCATCGGTGACGTCATGACACCTAGCCACCCTCTGTCCCGGAAGTGCGCTATGGCGGACGCTTTGGGATAGGCACCGGTGATAGTGGAGTCTCTACATACTCACACCCCTCCAGACCCTCGTGTAGAGGCCCTAGCGCGCGTGCAGGAGCATAGCGAGGAGTTACAACAAAGGCGACAGAGCCAGCCACCACCTGCGCTGGTGCGCTTGGCATAGCATGCTGCGACACGCGCGCGTAACCTGGTGAGTGGTGCCTAGGGTCACGCCCGTTAGGTCCAGTGCAACATCATGGATGGAGAAAACGATCCCCCACAGTTCGCTTGGGCTGGTCAGAACATCACAGCTGCGGTGATGCTTCTACGTGGCCTTCCCGAGCCTGTCGACCCCTAGGAGCAGGCGATCCACTGAAACCTTTGGGCGTTGGTGGAAACCACCGCTGTTCAATAGGCAAAGAGCTCCACATCACGACACCGGCTCTTGGCCTCTTTCCCAATTGGGGGAATGGGGGCGCACCAGTCGAATCACTCTATGCTCTCACCACTATAGTGTAGGGCATAGAATAGGAGGCCACAACTGCACCACGGCCTGACCTGACACCCTCTCCACACCGACCACTTGTGCGCGAATGGCTCGGGCCGAACCAAGACGCTCGCAGCATCATCAACAATCAGCGTCAAGCCCGGTGTGATGATGACGTCCATCAAGGGGCGGTGAGAGTAGGCAGCACGGGCCCTGGCCGAACCCTCGAGGGGAGAGGGAAATGCACCCTAGGCATGGTCACCGATCAGATGACCTAAGTCCTAGCCAGACGGCCTAGGACCATAGGCCTTTGGCCATCGCATTCAGAAAGCGCCATTCCCACAACGCTTCCAACCACCTACCAACATGGCCAAATACACCGAGGAAACGAATCCCGGTATATGGCTCAAAGACTTCTGACTCGCCTACCAAGCCAGAAGAGTGGATGATGACCACTTCATCATTCAATACCTCCCCATCTACAAGGGGAAGCATGTTTGAGCATGGCTTGAATTCCTCCCACCTGGCAGCATCCACGACTAGGGGAACTCAAGAGGATCTTCATCGGGAATTTCCATGGGACGTATGTCTATCCTAGGAATTCCTGGGACCTCAAGAGCTGCCAGCAGGAGCCCAATGAGTCCCTGTGGGATTAAATCCATAGGTTCTCAAAATGATGCAACTCCCTTCCTAATGTTGTTGATGCGGACGTCATCAGCGTGTTCCTCTCTGGGACAACCTATGAGTCCTTGATCCACAAGCTCGGCTGTCTGAAGCCCCGTACCACCCGTGACCTACTCGATGTCACCACAGACCATGCCTCTAGCGAGGAGGTGGTTAGAGCGGTCTTTAGTGGCGGCTGAGACAAGGGCAAGGTCAAGCACGAGGACCAAGATGAGGGCCCCTCCACGCAAAGGGGCAAAAAGAACAAGAAGGATCGGCGCCGACCGACCAACTCCGCTTTGGTCGCCGTGACCGATCGTGTGGACAAGTAGCCCTAGTAGGGCCAGCACGACCACTTTGACAAGCTCATGGAGAGCCCATGCGCCAACCATGCCTACCCCATCAAGTAGCTCTACAAGGACTGTGAACTCCTCAAGCGCTTTCTGCGACAGGCCGGTGGACCAAAAAAAGGAAAGGGCAAGGAGGCAGCGGCCAAGAAAGGAGACATGGCGGGCAAGGATGGGGGCGGCTTTCCTAATTATGAGGAATGCCTCATGATCTTTGAGGGATCCGATGCCATCTATTCCAAGCGCCAGCACAAAGTGCGCTACAGAGAGGTATGCGTCGCCAAAACGGCCGTACCCTCTTTCCTTAGCTGGTCAGAATCTCTAATCACTTTTGATCAGAGGGACCATCCTTCCCACATCGCTAGACTGGGTCGCTACCTGCCCGTCATCGACCCCATTGTCCACAATAAGCGCCTCACCAAGGTGCTGATGGATAGAGGTAGCGGCCTCAATATTCTCTATGTCAACACCCTCGATGTCATGCACATCCCCTGATTGGAGCTCCATCTAGTGAGCTCTCCCTTCCACAGCGTGATCTTGGGGACACAGGCATACCCACTCGGGCAGATTGACCTGCCTGTCACGTTTGGTGACCGAGCCAACTTCCACTTGGAGGTCCTCACCATCAAGGTAGTGGACTTCCCAAGGTCCTACCACGCCATCTTAGGGTGGCCATGCTACGCCAAGTTCATGGTGGTCCCCAACTACACCTACCTCAAGTTGAAGATGCCAAGACCGAACGACATCATCACTATGGGTAGCACCTTTTCGCACGCCTACACATGCGACCACGAGCATTATGAGCTCGCCACTGCCGTCATAAACTTAGTCGAGCTCCCTTAGCTTAGAAATTCATTGACTCTCGCAGTCCCAGACTGCAACAAGCCAACCTCCTCGACTGCCTTTTGCTCAATCGAGGAAACTACAGTAGTGGGGATCGACACCACCGACCTAACCAAGATGGTGCGGATCGAGGCCAGTCTCCTTGTAAAATAGGAATGCGAGCTCACTGACTTTCTATGTGCCAATTGAAAGGATCAAGATGCCCAAGAGGGGGGTGAATTGGGCTAATTCTAAATTTTCTTACAATTATCAAATCCTACGGGTAGCCCAATTAACCCCTTGTGCCTAGAAAAGTGTTTCTATCAAATCAACACACAAAAGACTTGCAACCTATGTTCCAAACTTACTCTAGCATAGGAATTCTTATGAATGTAAAGACAAGTATTGAATTGCTCAAAGTAAATACTTAAAGTAAATGCTCAAAGTAAATGGAGAGAGGAACACGGCGATATTTTGCCGAGGTATCAGAGAGTCGCCACTCTCCACTAGTCCTCATTGGAGCACCCTCGCAAGGGTGTAGCTCCCCCTTGATCCGTGCAAGGATCAAGTGCTCTCTACGGGTTGATTCTTCGACACTCCGTCACGGCGAATCACCCAAAGCCGCTCACAACTTGAGTTGGGTCACCCACAAGCTCCGTCGGGTGATCACCAAGCTCCCAATCATCACCAAGCCATCTAGGTGATGGCGATCACCAAGAGTAACAAGCACAAACTCTCACTTAACCATGCGAAGCCTAATGAGAAGATGGATGCACACTTATCTACTCTTGATTCACTAATGAGGTTTCACTCTTGGATTCTCAAATCACAAATACCTCACTAGGACCTTGCTCTTCTTGGCACTCACAAATGTGTTTCTTAGCTGTTGGAATGAGCAAAAGTAACTCCACTCACGAGTGGAGCTTCTATTTATAAGGCAGCCTGAAAAACGAACCATTATGAGCTTCTGCGGGGTGACCGGACGCTTCGATCGTTTTGACCGGATGCTCCGGTCAGTTCAACCTGCGCAACAGTTTTCACGTGATGACCGGACGCTGTCAGGGTCCGGTCAGTACTGACTGGACGCGTCTGGTCGCTCTTGGATGCTTACTGTAATCGACCGGACGCTGGATACTCAGGGTCCGGTCACCACTGACCGGACGCGTCCGGTCACACTTGCTCAAGTCTGGACCCTTACTGGAGTCGACCGGACGCTGGCCCTCAGTGTCCAGTCACATTGACCTTCTAGTGTCCGGTCACACCAGACTTGTTCTCCTCGGTCAAATGAACTGACCGGACCCTACGGCCAGCGTCCGGTCGCACCGGAGCCAGCGTCCGGTCAGTATTTGACCCTCCATTCACTTCCAACTCTCGATCATATGTGAATGAAGTTTGCTCCAAAGGATCTTAGGCATTCATAGGAGCTACCTAGAGCTAGTTTTAACAAGTGTGCACCACACCTAACTCACTAGACTCAACTAGGTCAAGCTACCCATTCATATCCCCCTTAATAGTACGGCCAAAGGAAAAACAAAGTCCTAAACTACTCTAAGTGTCTTTCCAACTTCACTCGACACTTAGAACTAGTCATCCTTAACCTTGTCGTCCAATCCTTTGAAAACCAAAATGATTTCCATCGTAGGGGCATGACAACCTCGATTACCCAATCGATCTCCATTACCATGACCTAACTTTATTTGCCTCTGCAAAACACATGTTAGTCATAGTAATCTTGTATTGTCATTAATCACCAAAATCCAACTAGGGGCCTAGATGCTTTCAATCTCCCCCTTTTTGGTGATTGATGACAATACTACCTCGAGTATGTTAAAGAGTGAGGTTTTTGACAGGCTTGGTTCATATAAGCTTTTGTCGGTAAGAACAAAAGTGTTAGTCGAGCTTATATGACCCAAGCCAACACAATGTACTCAAAGAATATGAATTAAGCATGAGTACGAGTAACAAAGCTCATTTGCTTCAAGGAATAAACGCGGAAGCAAGGGCAAATGAGCATAATCACAAATGATATGACATTTAAATGATGCAAAGTAGAAATCACACATGTCAATATCACAATCATGTAGATAGCACTATCACATATATATAATAGTATGCATGAAAGTAAACACACGAATGCATAAGTAATAGTGTATCACACAAATTAAACTCCAAATGTATATAATAAGCTAACACTATATAACTAGCTCCCCCTAAAAGTAGCTCCCCCTGAGACTACATACTCAAACTCCCTCTCCCCCTTTGGCGTCAAACACCAAAACCTAAGGATCGGTCGGCGGAGCTACAGCGGTCGAGCCGGGCGCTGAAGAACGTGGGGCAAGCTGGAACTGGGTGCCATCATCATCTAACCCTGAGCTCTGAACTAACTGACCCTCTATGGTAGGAAGTGTCGCTGAAGCGGTCTGGGTCTGAGCTGGGGCTGGTGCTGCCTGTGAAACTGCTAGTATGTCTGTCGTAGGATCTGACGAGGCGACAGACAAGGGGAGCCTCTGAGTAGTTACTATGACTGGAGCTGCTATAGATGGACCGGCGGTATGCATATGAGGCAGAGTAGGCATGCCGGTAAACTCATTGAAGGATGCTCCAAGACTCCTGGAGACTGACGTGTCAGGCACAAATAGTGAGGGCGACTGCTCTGGTGAGAACCCCGTGTGATATGGAGTGAACTATGGGGCAACCACCGGTGAGGACAACCACTAGGACACCTAAACTGTAGGTGAAGCGAATGGAGCTGGGGGCTATCCCTAACCCTAAAGCCCGCTAGGCTATACTGCTGGAGTTGTCGAAGTGGTAGGAGGCTGTGCAAGCTGGGGTGAAGGCTGTGGCAGTGGGACCCCAATGGCTGTCACTACATGCTGCATGAATCCCATGAGCTACTGCTGCATAAGTAACTACTAGTACTAAAGGAGCTGCTGTTGCCACTAGAACTCGTCCTGACGAGCCTGAAACTATGCAAAGTTGGCAGCTGTCTCCTGTGCCTGTCGCGTCTGGTCCTGCTGCATCCGCTCAAGAATAGCAATGAGAGTGGGGTATGTCTGTGGAGCAGGTGGAGCAGAACTAGAGCTACCGGCCTCTGCATCGTGTCTGCGTGGAGGCATCTGAGGTATAGGCTGGTAGTCGTCGTCAGAGTTGTCACTGTACTCGCTCACCTCCTGCTGTGCCTCTAGCTCCTCCTCCTCAGTGGCTGCAATCCCTCTGATAATCTCATCCTGCTGAGCTGCGGACTCTGGCACGTCAGGACGACGACTAGGCTGTCTGGGTGCCTGAGGAGTGGTGTGTCTGATCCTCTGTGACAGATTGTAAGCTGGGAACTCTATGGTGGCACCTATATACTCATCCATCATACCAGGGGGTTTATCAAGCACAACTCTGCAGATGAGGAACGTGATCCAGTGAGCATAGGGAAGCTGCCTGCGCCCCTTGAATCCCTTAGCTATTGTATCCTCCATCTCTGAAAGCAGGAGATCCTAGATGTCAAATACTATCTGCTGCATGATGGCATTGAGAAGCTAGAGCTATAAGCGAGTCAAGCCCTCCCTATATCCCAACCTAGGAAGTAGTGTCCTCCTAATGATGGCCACTAGCACTCTCGCTGTAGTAGTCAAGTCACTAGGGTTCCTGCTCGACCCTTCACCAAAGGGCTCCTTGAAGTAATGCCGCACTAAATCTGTAGGGGCACCTGCCCTCCATGAGGACACCTAGGAGGCCCCTGCTATCCATAACAAACCTCATGCATCTTGATAGGCTGCTCCTGTAGCCTCAGTATCTCTCTGGCCCTGCCACTCGTCACTCTGTAGTCTTTGCCTCTAAAAGCAAAGTGAATAAATCTGTGATGTGGATCAATGAAGAGTGAAGCATAAAACTGACAGACCTAAGATGGTACATATATGCCTATCCATCCAATCAAATCTGTCAGTCCTGGCAAATATGATAAGTATGGCCGAATGCTCTCTCCGGCTGCTGCCACAATAGACTCTATCTGATAGACTCTCTGAGATCTGAACACTGCCCCACTGTTGAGATAAGCATTATAGAAATCCTCCTACAGTGGCGTGTAGAACCCTCAGTTGCTCTCTCATCCCTCCTCGGAGGAAACCAAACCTCAAACTCAACAAAACACAGCTGCTGAACCTGCCTGGCGGTCGTGGCCCTCAAGTCAAGGTGTACCACTGGAGGTGGACCCTATGGTCTAGGTGGAGGACGTGATCCCCTCCGCCGTGTCGGCGGCCTCGGTGAGACTAGTACACGGGTCCATCTAGAGCGGCAAAGCTAGGGTGCCGGCTCTGTCTCCTTGCCCTGCTCGCCCTCCTGAATCTGCTGAACTAGCTTAGGCTCTACTGGTGGGGGCTACTGTTGTGCTGATGGACCCTCCTTAATAGCAACCCGTTGTCCTGCAAACGTGGCAGTCCCAGCTGGACTACCATGACGACGCTCAACATCCTCAATCGTAGCTCTCAGTGCTGGTGAAACCGGCTGATCTGCAATGACAACTCCGCTGCAGGCACCACCTCTCTCGGCATGCTCTACGGCCTCTACAATAGCTGCTGCTCTCGCTGTCTCTGCATCGGGGTACTTCCGCTTCTTGGATGTCACCTGCTTGGTTGACTTGCCCTTCGATTCGGCTAGCTGGCGAGGCGGGGGCCTCCGATCATCACCTGGGCCACCACCAACATTCTTGGTGCGGGCCATCTGAACTGACAAGATGATGAACTGACGCTGATGAGGATCAACAGACAAACTGAACCTCCCGAGGCTTGGCCTCGATCCTTACTCGTGAGCTTGGCTCCGAGTTGACTGCCAACTGCCAGAAGAACCACAACGGAACTGACTCGCTGCACGATAGAATAGATGGATATACAGATAAATACAATATGTCTAATAGATGCGAAACCCTAATAGAGAAAGCAATGTAGAGGCGAACTTGAATCGAATGGCTTTCTACCTGATGATCCGCAAATCGAGAAAAGATCAGTTGACGCGCGGGGAACTTGGAACCGGCTAGGGTTAGGTCAAACAGCCCTATATGCAATGGGGAATCAGTGCATTGAAAATTTGATCTAGGTCACAATTGTATAGATCAAGATTGAAAGAAAAATTTTTTTTTTGCCTTACCAATCAAGGAGGTGATAGGGCTAGAGCACACGGCGAGAGATGACGCGGTGAGACTTGACAGCGGGCTCTCAGGTGATGCGGTGGCGAGATGACCGGGCGAGCATGGTGGTGCATGAGCTGCGGCGGTGGCGCGGGCTGTGCTGGCGCGGTGGCGTGCGGGAAGGCTCGGGCACAGTGGCATGGCGAGGCTGGAGCACGGCGGCGTGGGCGCGAGGTGGCCGGCACAGGGTCGTGGTGGCGCGGCGAGGTAGGGGCACGGCGGCGTGCGGCTGGCGAGCAGTGGAGGCGGCGGCTCAGGCTAGGGCAAAAATGAGTTGAGGGGCGAACAGGGGTACGACAGTGGTTAAATAATCCCCCAAACGTGACAGAAAAGGAAACCGAAAAGAGTCCTAAAAACGCGCGAGATCCACTGACCGGACGCTCCGGTGGTAGCGACCGGACGCTACCACCCAGCGTCCGGTCAATTCCAGAGAGATCCAAATCCTCTGGAATCGGGACCGGACGCGTCCGGTGGTCCATGACCGGACGCAGGCAGGGTCTGGTCAGTACAACTTGGTCTTCCTTCGATCGACCGGACGCTGAACCCTTCCTGACCGGATGCACAGATGCAGCGTCCGGTCACTCCTTCACCAGCAGTTCACCTCCTGTGAACTGACCGGACACTGGACAGCAGCGTCCAGTGCAGCGTCCGGTGCACCTTTTCCAGCAAATCTTCAAACTTCCTTCACGCTGCCTGTTCCCAATCAGGTCCCAACTTGAATAAGATCCAAATAAACACGAATTGGGACTGATGTGAGTGACCTCTCTCAAACCCTCATATTTTTTAAAATATTTTGCCTTAGGCTATAATTCTTTTTAAGAAAATAGGCAACAAGAGGGCAAATGGAACACAACGACAAAACAACATTCATGCATATGCACTACTTGTAAGTAAATCTAGTTGCTTGTCAAGTTTGATCCAAGGTTAAGCTTCTTCACACGCTTTTGGGCAGTTATCTTAACCATGTTAGACAAGCCCTATATGCATTGCCACAAATTAAACATGTTGTATATTACAATGAATGCAAGGGACAACACAAGCTCAATTTTTAGTGAAGTTACTAAAATCAAGTACATTGAGCTCATTCCACAATCTACAAAAAGTAGCCTCATCTAGCGGTTTAGTGAAGATATCCGCTAATTGATCTTCGGATCTTACACCTTCTAGTGATATATCATTCTTAGCCACATGATCTCTTAGAAAGTGATGGCGGATATCTATATGCTTGGTGCGAGAGTGTTGAACCAAATTATTTGCAAGTTTTATCGCACTTTCATTGTCGCACAAAAGAGGTACTTTCTCTAGAACTACTCCATAGTCTAGCAAAGTTTGTTTCATGTATAATATTTGTGCACAACAAGCACCCGCGGCAATGTATTCCGCTTTGGCGATGGACAAAGCCACACTATTTTGTTTCTTGGAGGACCAAGACACAAGTGATCTACCAAGCAAATGACACCCTCTGGATGTGCTCTTTCTATCAACTTTGCATCTGGCATAATCCGAATCGGAATAGCCAATTAATTCAAATAAAGCTTCTTTGGGATACCAAAGGCCAATGCTTGGTGTGTGCTTAAGATACCTAAGGATTCTTTTTATGGCAATTAAATGAGTTTCCTTAGGACTAGCTTGAAATCTAGCACACATACACACACTAAACATGATGTCGGGCCTAGATGCGGTTAAATATAACAAGCTACCAATCATAGAACGGTAGAGAGTTTGATCAACCGGGTTACCTCCCTCATCTAGGTCGAGATGTCCATTTGTAGGCATTGGTGTCTTGATTGGCTTACATTCATCCATCTTGAATCTCTTGAGAAGATCTTTTGTATATTTCTCTTGAGAGATGAAGATGCCTTCTATCATTTGCTTGACTTGAAAACCAAGAAAGAATGTAAGCTCACCAATCATTGACATCTCGAACTCCTTCGACATCAATTCACCAAATTCTTTGCATGAGTCTTCATTTGATGATCCAAAGATGATATCATCAACATATACTTGACAAATGAAGATATGTCCATCAAGCTTCTTGGTGAATAGTGTGGTGTCGACCTTCCCAATGGTGAAGCCCTTCTCAATGAGGAAGTCCCGAAGGCGCTCATACCAAGCTCTTGGGGCTTGTTTAAGCCCATATAGTGCCTTGGACAACCTATAAACATGATTAGGATATCTAGGGTCTTCAAACCCGGGAGGTTGATCAACATAGACTAGTTCATTAATAAAGCCATTTAAAAATGCACTTTTCACATCCATTTGATATAGTTTCATTTCATGATGTGATGCATATGCAAGAAGGATACGGATGGCTTCTAATCTTGCAACCGATGCAAAGGTCTCTCCAAAATCCAAACCTTCAACTTGAGAGAACCCCTTTGCAACTAGTCTTGCCTTGTTCCTCACAACAACACCTTGATCATCTTGCTTGTTGTGGAACACCCACTTCATTCCAATGACTCTTGCACCTTTAGGTCGCTCTTCAAGAGTCCAAACTTCATTACGAGTGAAGTTGTTCAACTCTTCATGCATGGCATTGATCCAATCTGGATATTTAAGAGCTTCTTCTACCTTGGTAGGCTCATAGCAAGAAACAAAAGAGTGATGAGCAATAAATGACATAAGTTTTTGAGATCGAGTCATTACACCCTTTGATGGACTCCCTATGATGAGATCTTGTGGATGATCTTGTAGGAGAGGTGTATTTCTTCTATTGACCACTTGAGGAGGAGGTTGTGGAGCATCAACATCTTGTGCTTGTACCACCATTTACTCATGGGAGATATGAGTATCTTCATTTTCTACTCTCCCATCTTTTTCACCATCTTGTGGTACATTTGATGAAGAGGGTTGGTTAATGACTTGTACATCATCTTCATCATCTTTTGGCTTGATGTCTACCACCGGAATATTCTTCATAGCCTCCCTCAATGGTTCATCACCTACATCATCAAGATTCTCATGTGCTCCTTGGGAGCCGTTAGATTCATCAAATTCCATATCATATATTTCTTCAACCAAGCCAGTGGCATGATTAAATACTCTATATGCTTTGGACTTTAATGAGTAACCAACAAGAAAACCTATATCACAATGTCTTTAAAACTTCCCTAGGTGTTGCCGCTTCTTGTAGATGTAGCACTTGCAACCAAACACCCTAAAGGAGACGTCCGGCTTCTTTCCATTGAGCAACTCATATGGTGTCTTAACAAGGAACTTTTGAGGAAATAGGTGGTTGGATGCATAACATGCGGTGTTGATTGCTTCCGCCCATAGAGCTTCGGGGGTATTGTACTCATCTAGTATTGTCCTTGCAAGAGTGATCAAAGTCCGGTTCTTTCTCTCAACTACACCATTTTGTTGAGGAGTATAGGTTGCGAAGACTTCATGTTTGATTCCAACTTCATCACAATAAGCTTCTATGTATGTGTTGTCAAACTCTTTGCCATTGTCACTTCTTATCTTCTTGAGCTTCACTTCAAATTCATTTTGAGCTCTCTTGGCAAACTTCTTGAAACAAGATGCAACTTCGGATTTGTCATGAAGGAAGAACACCCATGTATACCTTGAATAGTCATCCACAATCACAAGACAATAGAGATTTCCTCCCAAACTCTTATATGTTGTTGGTCCAAATAAATCCATGTGTAGGAGTTCTAGCACTCTTGTGGTTGACATAAAAGCTTTGGTTGGATGAGTGTTTGCAACTTGCTTGCCGGCTTGACATGCACTATAAAGCTTGTCCTTCTCAAACTTCACATCCTTCAACCCTCTTACCAAATCATTCTTCATAAGCTTCTTGAGTGAGCTCATCCCAACATGAGCAAGTCTTCTATGCCATAGCCACCCAAGTGTTGTTTTGGTGAATAGGCAAGTCTTCAAGTTTGCATCTTCGGAGGTGAAGTCAACTAGATATAAGTTGCTATATCTAAATCCATTGAATATCACTTGATTGTCATCTACCTTGGATACAACAACCTCCTTCTTGGTGAATAAGCATTGGAAGCCAAGATCACACAATTGCCCAACAGATAGCAAGTTGAAGCTCAATGAAGCAACATAGAGCATATTGGAGATGGAATGATCATTTGATATTGCCACTTTGCTCAATCCTTTAACCTTGCCCTTTGAATTATCTCCAAATGTTATTTTCTCTTGTCCATCTACCTCTTCATCTAGTGAGGTGAACATACGAGGATCACCGGTCATATGTTGAGTGCAACCACTATTAATAACCCAATGACTTCCACCGGTCTTGTAGTTCACCTACACACAAGAGATTCAAGCTTTAGGGATCCAAACTTGTTGAGGGCCCTTCACCTTCTCAAAAAGTGACTTAGCCACCCAAATCTTCTTAGGCCTACTCTTGTTGGGGGGTCCTAAGAACATGACTTTCATCTTTCTACTAGAATCTTTTCTAAGCATGTAGTGAGCATTGAAAGCAAAGGGTCTAGCATGCTTGGGCAAGGGTTGTGGTGGTGGAGTTTGACACTCATGAGCAAAGTGGCCTTCTTGTCCACACTCAAAATATCTCTTTGGCTTTAGCTTTGGCTTTGATTGTTGGTGTTGAGCTTGAGCCTTCTTCTTCTCTACACTTGCCATATATCCAATGCCACTTCTATCCATCTTTATGACGGTATTCATGAGTAGCTCACTTTGGAGATGCTTGCCTCTAGCAAACTTGCTCAATCCCACCTTGAGATGCTCTTTCTCCATCTTGAGCTTCTTGTTCTCTTCCTTGAGAATATCATTGTTCTTCTCTTCCTTGAGTTTCTTGTTATCTTCTTTGAGCTTCTCATTCTCAAGGATCAACTCTTTGTCATGATCAAGAGTTTCTAGCACAATGGTGTTGTGACTTTTCATCTCTTCAAGATCTTTCATGAGCTTCTCATGGTCACTCTTGAGCTTGACATACTCATCATAGTCATTGCACTCAACCACTTGCTTGCCTTTGCTACTAGATCCGTGCTCAATGCTCTCATCAATTAAATCATCACATGAGGTAGCTATATCAATCTTAACAACATGGTTAGTAGCAACATGTGGCTCATTTGGTAAGAATTCTTGTGCAATAACAAGGGTATCATAATTGATCTTTAGAGTTGTATATTCATCTTTTAGCTTGTTGTGACTAGTGATAAGCTCATTGTGCACCCACTCAAGTTTATCATGTTTATCTTTAAGCTCTTTCTTAGAAGATTTGAGCTCCTTGAGTTTGGATGATATAGAATCATTTGTTTCTTTGAGCTCATCATTAGCCTTTTCTAATGTATCACACTTAGCTAAGAGTGAATCATTTTTAGCATCAAGTTTTTCATTTGTAGCTCTACTCTTTCTAATGATCTTAGTGTATTTTCTTAGTATTTTGACAAGATCATCATATGTAGGTGAATCATCATCGCTATCACTATCATCATCACTAGCTTGCTCATCATCACTACTATCATCACTCTTAGTTACCTTGCGTTCACCCTTGGCCATAAGGCATAGGTGTGTAGAGGATGATGGCGATGGTGGCGGTGAGGATGCAAGATCAATAGCAATGGTGGCCACCTTCTCATTGTCACTCTCATCATCGGATGATCCACTTGATGAATCAATGTTCGTGAGCCCATCACCGACAATATAGGCCTTGCCACTCTTCTTCTTCTTGTAGAAGTCCCTCTTTTTGCCATCTCTCTTCTTGTATGGCTTGTTCTTTTTCTTTTCATCTTCATCACTTGAATCGTCTTTCTTGCCCTTGTTCTTGAACTTGTCTTTCTTGGGCTTTGTGCATTGATGAGCTAGGTGGCCAAGTTCACCACAATTGTAGCA
Source organism: Miscanthus floridulus (assembly GCF_019320115.1). NCBI lineage: Eukaryota > Viridiplantae > Streptophyta > Magnoliopsida > Poales > Poaceae > Miscanthus > Miscanthus floridulus. The sequence continues at coordinate 90,024,802 of NC_089598.1, read as the reverse complement.
ATCCATCTCGGAGATTGGCTTTCTTCTTGAGCTAGTGAAGAACTTCTTCTTCTTGCCATCAAACTTGATGCCACTCTTGTTTAGCCTTTTTAGCATCTTGGTGGTCTTCTTCACCATGAGAGCAAGGCTCTCTTCATCATCTTCATCACTTGAGCTCTCATACTCAAGTCTTGCTTTGCCCTTATCTTGGCTAGCTTTGAATGCTAAGTCCTTCTCTTTCTTCTTTGTAGAGGATGAGCCATCTTGTGGCGTGATGTGCATGTACATCTCATGAGCATTGATCTTTCCCAAGATTTGTGTCGGTGTAGCGGTGGAAAGATCACCTTGATGTAGCACGGTCACAATGTGCCCATATTTGTCAATGGGGAGGACACTCAAGATTTTTCTCACAACGTTGGATGGTGACATTTGAGTAAGTCCAAGCCCATTGACTTCCTCTACAAGAACATTTAAACGAGAATACATCTCATTAGCACTTTCTTTAGGAAACATCTCAAAAGAATTTAACTTTTTAATTACAAGATGATAGCGTTCCTCACGCTCACTCTTGGTTCCCTCATGGAGCGCACAAACGTCCGACCATAGTGCATGGGCGTCTTTGTGGTTCCTTACATGATTGAACACATCTTTGCAAAGGCCTCTAAAGATGGTGTTGCGAGCCTTTGCATTCCATTTTTCATAATTCACTTCATCGCCTTGAAGTTGTGCGGCATTCTTAGGTGTTGGGAACCCTTGAGAGGCGGCTCTAAGAATTCCAACATCTAGAGCTTCTAAGTACGCCTCCATGTGGATTTTCTAATATGGAAAATCATCTCCCTCAAAGATAGGTGGAGGTCCATCCCCGTGAGACATCTTGCTCTAAGCGATTAAGCTTAAAAATGTGAGCACAAGGCTCTGATACCAATTGAAAGGATCAAGATGCCCAAGAGGGGGGGTGAATTGGGCTAATTCTAAATTTTCTTGCAATAATCAAATCCTACGGGTAGCCCAATTAACCTCTTGTGCCTAGAAAAGTGTTTCTATCAAATCAACGCACAAAAGACTTGCAACCTATGTTCCAAACTTACTCTAGCATAGCAATTCTTATGAATGTAAAGACAAGTATTGAATTGCTCAAAGTAAATACTTAAAGTAAATGCTCAAAGTAAATGGAGAGAGGAACGCGGCGATGTTTTGCCGAGGTATCGGAGAGTCGCCACTCTCCACTAGTCCTCGTTGGAGCACCCTCACAAGGGTGTAGCTCCCCCTTGATCCACGCAAGGATCAAGTGCTCTCTATGGGTTGATTCTTCGACACTCCGTCGTGGCGAATCACCCAAAGCGGCTCACAACTTGAGTTGGGTCACCCACAAGCTCCGCCGGGTGATCACCAAGCTCCCAATCACCACCAAGCCATCTAGGTGATGGCGATCACCAAGAGTAACAAGCACGAACTCTCACTTGACCACGCGAAGCCTAATGAGAAGATGGATGCACACTTATCTACTCTTGATTCACTAATGAGGTTTCACTCTTGGATTCTCAAATCACAAATACCTCACTAGGACCTTACTTTTCTTGGCACTCACAAATGTGTTTCTCAGCTGTTGGAATGAGCAAAAGTGACTCCACTCACGAGTGGAGCTTCTATTTATAAGGCAGCCTAAAAAACGAACCGTTATGAGTTTCTGCGGGGTGACCGGACGCTCCGATCGTTTTGACCGGACGCTCCGGTCAGTTCAACCCGTGCAACAGTTTTCACGTGATGACCGGACGCTATCAGGGTCCGGTTAGTACTGACCAGACACGTCCGGTCACTCTTGGATGCTTACTGTAATCGACCGGACGCTGGATACTCAGGGTCCGGTCACCACTGACTGGACGCGTCCGGTCACACTTGCTCAAGTCTGGACCCTTACTGGAGTCGACCGGATGCTGGCCCTCAGCGTACGGTCACATTGACCTTCCAGCGTCTGGTCACACCAGACTTGTTCTCCTTGGTCAAATGAACTGACCGGACCCTGCGGCCAGCGTCCGGTCGCACCGGAGCCAGCGTCTGGTCAGTATTTGACCCTCCATTCACTTCCAACTCTCGATCATATGTGAATGAAGTTTGCTCCAAAGGATCTTAGGCATTCATAGGAGCTACCTAGAGCTAGTTTTAACAAGTGTGCACCACACCTAACTCACTAGACTCAACTAGGTCAAGCTACCCATCCATACCCCCCTTAATAGTATGGCCAAAGGAAAAACAAAGTCCTAAACTACTCTAAGTGTCTTTCCAACTTCACTCGACACTTAGAACTAGTCATCCTTAACCTTGTCATCCAATCCTTTGAAAACCAAAACGATTTCCATCGTAGGGGCATGACAACCTCAATTGCCCAATCGATCTCCATTACCATGACCTAACTTTATTTGCCTCTGCAAAACACACGTTAGTCATAGTAATCTTGTATTGTCATTAATCACCGAAATCCAACTAGGGGCCTAGATGCTTTCACCAATCATGATGTCTTTGCATGGAAACCTTCTGACATGCTGGGCATACCACAGGAGGTCACTGAGCATGCATTATGTCTCGTCCCAAGCTTAAAGCCCTCCAAGCAATGACTGCATTGCTTTGATGACAAGAGGCGTAGGGCTATAGGCAAGGAGATCGCCAAACTCCTGGCAGCGGGATTCATCAAGGAGGTATACCACTCTGACTGGCTTGCTAATCCTGTTCTTGTTAAAAAGAAGACTGGGAAATAGAGAATGTGTGTTGATTATACTAGCCTCAACAAGGCATGTCTGAAGGACCATTTTCCTTTGACTCCACCTTAGGATGAGAAATCCTCTCCTTTCTAGATGCCTACTCAGGCTACCACCAGATCACAATGAAAGAGTCCTACCAGTTCGCAACTTCATTCATCACCCCATATGGTTCGTACTGCTACGTAACCATGCATTTCGATCTAAAGAACATTGGCACCACCTATCAACGGTGCATGCAGTAATGTTTCATTGACCAAATCAACCCACTCGACTAGCCTGACCAAGTCGAGCCGCCAAAACCAATGATCGTCGTCTATGTAGATGACATAGTGGTCAAAATGGCTCAAGCTTATGACCTGATCGTGAACTGGGCTCAACGTTCATGAACCTCCAAAGGTTCAGCATCAAATTGAATCCCAAAAAATGTGTTTTCGAGGTTTCAAAGGGGAAGCTGCTTGGATACATTGTGTCCAAACACGGTATCGAGGCCAACCCCAAAAAAATCACAGCCATCTCCAACATGGGCCCTATACGCAACGTCAAGGGTGTACAAAGGCTCACCCATTGTTTGGCCACCTGAAGGTCCAGCGACCTATATACTTTGTCGGTGAGGTACTCACCAACGCCATGGTTCGGTACCCCTAGGTGTAGAAACTTCTATACGCCGTGCTGATGGCAACCCAAAAGCTCTTGCACTACTTCACCGACCATGAAGTCATGGTCATCAGTTCATTCCCGCTAGGAGACATCATCCGCAACCGCGATGCCACGGGATGGATCTCCAAGTGGGCACTCGAACTAATAGGCCATGACATCAGATATATCCCTCACACCACTATTAAGTCTCAGGCTCCTGACCCTAGACGTCACCTATGAGTATTGGATGATGTACTTTGATAGGTCCATAATGGCACCTAGGTAGGGGGCTAGAGTGGTTTCTGATCTCCCTAGATGAGAGCAGTCTCCGCTATGCGATCCATCTCCATTTTTTGGCCTCAAACAACATCACGGAATACAAGGCCCTCATCAATGGATTGCACATCACCATCGAGCTCGGCGCTACACGCCTGTACGTCCACGATGACTCAGAGTTGATCGTCGACCAAGTCATGAAGGAGTCACTTGCAAAAGCCCCCTCATGGCAGCATACTGCTAGGAGGTGCGCAAAGCTCAAGGACAAATTCTAGGGGATCAAACTACATCATATCCCCCGAAAGGACAACGATGCCACCAATTCTCACAAAATTGGTTGCCAGGCGGGTTCTGTCTCTAGATGGGGTCTTCATCAATGACCTTCATGAGGCATCTACCCGCATCCTAGAAAGTCCAGTCTAGACACACTCCGATGCCAATCTAGAACTGGGGGGCTCTGACCTCGGTGCCTCCATGACGACGTCGCCTGTTGACATCGTCGTGGTAGCACTCGATCAAGCCGACTAGAGAGCACCGCTACTCTCCTACCTCCTTGAGGAGATTCTCCCACTAGAAAGGACTGAAGCGCGATGAATCACTCAACACGCCAAGACATTTGTCGCATTTGGTAATGAACTTTATAAGCAAAGTCCGTCAGGAGTACTCATGAAGTGCGTCCCTACCAACTAAGGGAAACAGCTCCTCCTTGAGGTCCATGCCAAAATCTACGAACATCACATGGCCCCGAAGGTTGCTGGTCAGAAAAGCCTTTCGCTAAGGTTTTTACTAGACCACTACACTGCAATATGCAGAGGAGGTCATCCATAGGTGTGAGGGAATGCCAGTTCTATGCTCGGCAAACTCATTTGTCGGTGTAGGAGCTTCAAACCATCCCCTATCACCTAGCCAATCGTGGTCTGGGGCCTCGACATGGTTGGACCCCTCAAAAAGGGTCCGGGTGGCTTCACTCACCTACTCGTAGTGGTGGACAAATTCACCAAGTGGATAGAAGCGAAGCCCATCACCAACATTCACTCGGAAGAGGCGGTCAAGTTCTTCCTTGACATTATCTATCATTTTGGTGTTCCTAACTGTATCATCACTGACCATAGAACTAACTTCACTAGGAAAAAGTTCCTGGACTTCTATGATGGATACGAACATCAGGATCGACTGGGCCTCAGTCGGACATCCACATACTAACAGTCAGGTCGAACGGGCCAATGGCATGGTCCTCCAAGGACTTAAGCCACGCATCTTTGACCGACTCAATAAGTATGTTGGGCGATGGGTTGCAGAGGTCCCAGCGACCCTCTAGAGCCTAAGAATGACCCTGAACTGATCCATAGGGTTCACACCTTTCTTCCTAGCCTACGGAGCTAAAGCAGTGTTGCCCTTCGACCTCAACCACGGTGCCCCAAGAGTGAAGGCCTTCGACCAAGACCAAGCCACGGTGGCTCAATAGGACACAGTTGACCTTCTCGAGGAGGCTCGTGAGATGACCATCATCTGCTCCACTCGCTACCAATAAACTCTCCACAGGTACCATGAAAGAAAAATCAGAGGGAGGATCCTTGAGGTCGGAGACCTCATGCTCCGAAGAACCCAATCAACCAAGGAGAAACATAAACACTCTCCACCATGGGAAGGACCCTATACAGTGACTGGGGTGATCCGACCGGGCACCTACTGACTGAAGGATGACAACGGCAACATTCTACCAACACATGGAACATCGAACAGTTACAGTCATTTCTTCCCCTAAAACTCGGTCTTACCATTTTTTCTTCATTCAACTGTTTGCTCCTACAAGCACCCAGCTCGAGCACTCTTGGCGTGGGTCGCTCGAGGGTTCCATGAGGGTGCAATACCACCCCTCTTTTTTACTATCATATAGTAATACTTTTCACCCAAACAAAAGGGTAGTCCGCTCCTTTAATTACCCTATGTAACTTATGTTTTAAACTCTTGACCGATCACACCCCACCATGACCTACGGTTATGAGCATCTGAGCTTCGTGGGCCACGCTGAGGTTCTTAAGGTTGCATCCTATGGGTCAAACGGGCATGTGCGAAAAAGAAAGGATAAAAAACAAAGCTATGCTAGGGTGAAAACAGAGACGGATGGGACAAGCTTTCCCTTACGAGTGATTCCATCACAAAACAAAATTGAAGTATTCACGAATGTAAAAAAACTATTCACATGGGGCTTCCCCATGAACTTAACTTTTACATATACTAACTACTTCTACTCTAAATTCTATTATGGCTGCCCGATGACATCGGTTGACAACACGGTCGACGAGGATAAGGGCTGCTCGCTTTCCAATGGGACGACATTTGGCTTGGTCAGAGGAGGGACGATGCTCGCTTCCGACCCGGTCTCCACTCTGTCTGTAGGCTGGATGGCATCTTCCTGGCACACGCCTTCAGCCACGCTCAAATGGTGAGCCTCCATCACCCACTCCGTAGAGACTTGCTTGGCCACCATCTATGCATATGGCACCAAGCTCTCGCCAAGCGCATGGATCACATCCACACTCCAGCCATCAGCGTACCCCCTGCAAATGGCGGTGAAGTCTAGGTTCAGGTGGTGCATCGCCACTAAGGTCAGCACCCTGACGTCCCATAGAAGATGCTGTCAGAGATGAGCGCCCAAACTTCATTTGGGACCTCCTCTAGCTGGACGACGGGCGTACTGGTACTCGGCGCTGACCCAAACACCTCGGAAATGACCACCTAGGGCGACGTTGCAAATTTGGTTGAGCTCTCCCTCGAGAGCACATCGCTCTTCAAGGGACTTGGCTAGCACCTCCGTGCTCTGACCGATGACCGTCTTGGTTGTCTCCAGCTCTTGCTCCAGTGAATCAATTTTTCCATCTAGTTCTGGAAAAAGGACGACAAGTTCAGAAGCGAAGGAAAGAAAAACCAAGGCATCAACCAAAGGCAGAATAGATACATACCAAGGTGGGTGCTTTTGAGGATGGAGAGTCCCTCCTCTTACTGGGTCACCTTCTCGAGCAGTCAAGCATTCGACTCCTCTACCCCAAGCACCTGCCCCTGGAGCATGAGCACTTCTTGATTAGTCTTCGACCGGACCCTCCGCTCCATCTCTAGAGCCTCCAAGGACTTCTAGAGCGCCGCCTCAGGTCTCTACTAGGTGGACCTTCACTACATCAAGTCCCCGCTCGACAGTAGTCGCCCATTCCACCGCAAGCAGTTTTGCCGCCCGCACTCCCACTGCCTCGACCGCCCAGTCTTGGGACTCACTGGTGGGTGGATTCCAGCTGGCGCTGAAGCTCGTCAACCCTGCTACAACATCGTGGCTTCCCACCCCATCCAACTATGTTCCTCCCAAAGGAAATGGGACTTGCGGATCAACATCGCCTAGAGATCCTATAAAGTGAGAAGCAAGCATGCTAAAACAACAAGTGGAAGACCAAGGAGTTAAGGACAAACTGCTAAAAATGTAGAAAGCTTACCTCTGTGATGCAAGGCAGGTTGACTGAGACTGCCTGATGGATGAGCTCAACCCTACCCCTTGGTTTGGGTGAGATCAGGACTCCATCGACAGTCCTCTCTCCCTAAGCAAGTGCTAGAGCCCCACCTCCTCCTCGTCGCGAAGGACTGAACCAAGCCTTCCTTGTGTCGCTAGGGTAGGGCCACACCAGCTCATGGGTCACCCCTAACCCGCTGGAAGATTTAGCCATCACAATATCAGGGCGACGACTAGATCATCACCAACTCCTACGACGACGGGATGGCTAGCGGCTCCACCCTAGTGCCTGCCTCGCTAGAGCACGGGATCTCCACTATCTTGACTCCATGGCTCGTCAGTGGATGTTCTACCTCCGATCTAGCCATGTCTCCTCTCAACCCCTCTAGCTCTAACTAGGAGGGCGAGCCGTGTGTTCCTCCACTGGGTGAGGTAGGGAGCCTGGTTTCCCTTTTCTCTTTTGCCATAGCTATTGGGGGAGGGATCGCAAGGGTCACCTCCAACCCAACCTCTGCTATCACCATGGGGATCGCTGCCATCACCACTACTACCGTTGCCGCTATGCTCGTGACCGGCCAAGAGGACGCAACCCCTAGGAGGGAAGGTCGCACCGCCGCCAACCTACTTTCCCCACCGCTCGTCGTGACTCGCTGCAGGCTGGGTCTCCACTCCTCCCACACAGAAGGTGGGGCGATGCCTAGTCCCTAGCCATTGTCAAATGAGTACAGGTCAGTCACGCTCAAAAAACTCAACTGTGAGATTGAAAAGGAACATAGATAAGTACCTAGACGAAAGCAGCAGGACCCTGAAGCCCTAACCCGTTGGCAACAAAACTGCTAGATGAGGACCGCTCATGGGTCATGACTAGTGTCCCCTCGTATCGACCGAGGGAGGAGCCAACCCAGCTAGTTCCTAATCGGCCCGCGAATGGCCGTGACCGTCAGCTCGTGGCGCACCCATCGAAGCAACTGACAGGGCATCTACCTGTTGTGGGTCGCACACATGCACCGACCGACCTCAAAGATGTAGGGGTACAAGCATGCTCCTCTAACTAGCCCGCATGCCCTACCACGCTCGGAGCAGGGGGTGCGAAGCCAATGATACCACCAAAGGGCACAGCAACCATGCTCGCTTTGCCTCTCGCTCGATGGCGGCATCTTCGCTCATGGCGCGCTTCCTCGACTAAGGAATGGCAGCATCTCAGCTCTCTTCTTCTTTTTGGCAAGCGCTGCCTCCTTTAGAGCAGCTTGTCAAGCTGTGCCCTCCACCCCTCAAAAGATGCGGCCGGGATCTGTAACCCGTGAGTCCCTACGAAACGGACAACTCAAAATCAAAATACATGAGAGCAAGAGGGAAAAGGACACGGAATAAGAAGAGGGGAGCATACCAGATTAGACAACTTCATGGCATGAAGGGGTCTGGGCTTTCCTTCAAGGGACTCTTTATCCCTTAGTTGCAGCACTCGGTCGTGTCGACTCTAGACTTCGTCCTTCGACATCTCCTTCGGTGACGTGTTGTCGGGGTCCGTTGGGTTGGAGTACGCCCACATCGGCCGCCTCCTCTCCACTAGTGGGGCAACTCGATGGTGGAAGAAGGTGTGGAAGACCCGTAGCCCATCGAGGCCATGTTGTACTAGCTTCTAAAGCTCTGACTCAATGATCTCCAGCTTGTTCTGCCGACTGGAGGGACCCCACGACCAGCTCTCCCACCTCTCCGGCCTTCTTTGGTGAACGGCGAGAATGGCGCCTCTGTTGGGTTCCTAATGTAGAACCACTTGCCATGCCACCCCTGATTGGAGTCATAGGGGGAGTACATGGGGTAGGAGCCCAATGGCCTCAGCTTCTTCTAAAAGGTGAAGCCCCCAACCGGTGTGGTTCTGGGTGGCTTCCCCTCTGACAAGGCTCATCCGGTGAAGATCCACCGGAAGAGGTCCATGTGTGGCTCCATCCCTAAGGAAGGCCTCACAAACGGTGATGAAACTAGCAACGTGTAGCACCCTAGTCAGATTGAGGTGCTGCAGCTCTAGGCCCCACTCAGTTGAGGAGCCCGCACAAGAACCTAGTGCGTGGGATATCCAAGCATGCACTCATGTAAGGCAATGAAGGAGACGACCTCATTGGCCCATGGTCCATGGAATAGCTTCCCCTAGGTGCAGGAGCCCTCTAATGCGCCACCTCCTTCGATAGGAGCAACCCCTTCTTAGGCAAAGGCAGCCTAGCACCGCCTCGTCTATGTTGGATGGCCTCTAGTTTGACATCACGCTCTGGATTCACAATGAATCTATGAGTTCTCCTCTCCCTTGCCTTACCCTCTCTCTCCTAGAAACCGCCGTGGCACACGAACAGGCTTGGCAAGAAGGAAGAAGGAGGAGAGGCGGCAGGTGGAGAAAGGCAAAGGAATAGGACGAAAAACCCTCTCCCTTCCCCTATTTAATGTAGATAGGCATGTGGTGGGATGCATCCTGACTGATGGGACGCGCCCTGCCCAACGAAACGTCGCTCGGTTAAAACAGGACATGGCCTGGGTTGGGCTGTCGCACCCAATTTTGCATAGCAAAATCAAGTACTCATATGTGCGCCCAGGATGTCCAAACACACATATACCATCAAACTATAATAATATCAAAGTAAAGCACTTTATTACATCGCATATCTCATCATACTGTTATCACATAGTCTTGCTCATTGGCAACATTGTTACACAAAGCAGAAAACTAGCCCAAACTGCCACAGGGACTCCAACTTGTGAACATCAATCTAGTAGTCCTAGACATCTTCTGGAAACTCTTCATACACGTTATCTATTACCCATCCTAGGATTTTTCATTGAATGTAAAACAAGTGTAAGCTCACCATGCTTAGCAAGTATATCAAAGGGATCTATGGGGCTCAAAGGCTACACACGGTTTGACTGCGGTTCGCAATTTTAGTTGGTCAAGTTTTAGCATCCTGAATCACTACTTTAGTGAATAATCCCAACCCAAGTGGTAATAATGAATAATCAAGATTATATCAATTCCCAACCATCCATAGTAACCACTAAATCATGAAGGATCCAGATCGCTCGTATCCGTGAGCACGACTGTTATAACAGGTTAAATATTTCTACAGAAATTGTACAACTTTACCCACCGAGCCGTGATTCCCAATGCCGGGGTTTGCAAAGCCCACAATACCTCTACCTAGAAAGTGTGGCAGGGTTTCACTACGTAACCCTTCGCTAGTCGCACTAACAAGTCGTAGCTGCTAAGGTTTCAGCTGTCTAGCTGTATGTGGCCCTCCTCTAGGAGTGGCACATGTGGTCATGGCATGGTACACACCCTAGCAGGAAAAGAAACATACCAACTAGTGCCCCCCTCTTGCCCTTACTAAAAGCTATAGACGAGCTAGTACAATCTAGGTAACAGGTTAAAGTCAGAGCCATATGACACTCGGGGTTGTACGAAACCTCATGGGTGGCCGCTTCAGGATTAAGTCCTTATGGAGAGACACTAGAGCACTCAAACCCATACTCTAGCCCCCTAATTGTTGCTAAAAAGCTCCATTTTAACATATTGCATAATATCTTTAGTCATGTTTAACAATTATTTATGTTGAGCCTTGCAGCATCTATCCGAAATGCATCCCAAACCATAGGTAACAAGGATATGTGGTACAAGTAGTAATCTAGGTAAAGTCCTTGAAGGTAATTCAAATTTAGAAGCATGCATGTATATGAATTGTAGAGTTCATAGGTACAAGGGGCCTTTGCTACACTTGCCTTCCTCAAAGTTTTGATCTCCCAACTGGTCCTCAAAAGCCACAAACTGATCACCCTCTAAACGTGTTCCAATTCACCAATCAAGCATCCAATCCAATCATTACATGCATACAAATAGACTTCTATTAGAATAGTACACCAAACAGTAAAAACATAGATTGAAAAGCTTATAAAACTAATCTATGTACTGCTACGAACACATGAACGAAAGAATCACTCAAATCAGACTTAAAACGCAAAAGTTATGCTTAAAACAAGATTCAATGGCATTTTTATAAATAAACTGAACCCAAATTTATATTTAAACCAATAAAATCTGAATTTAGATGAATTATGGATGGCGTGCACTATTTCCTAAAACTATAGGGGCTAAAACGAATAAAATCAGGATAGAAAAATAATTCTTTTGAACTATACTGGACCGCGGGTTGATTCTCTGAAAATTGAGGGGCTAAATAAAAAAAGTGCGTGGCATACTACGTGTTGACTACGTGGTTGCTGACTGGACGCCACATGGTGTGCTCTAGTTGGTGCAGTGCACCACGTGTGTGGTGGGGCACTAACGCGATGCTGTGGACCTTGTCCACGGGTCCACGATGAACCGTTATGACCCCGAAGAGGTATGTTTTAATCATGACCATTCAAGTGAATCCGATGGCAAGGAATGAATAGGAGAACCCCCGCCACCTGCACCATGGCTCTAGCGAGCCTGCCATGGTCGGCGGCGAGCCAAGCTCCATGGCGAACACTAATACGGCATTTCAGAGCACCTAGATCGAAACCAAACACACGGACGCGATGAGCGCATCAACGTGGGTCCGATACGACCTAAAGGAAGGGCGGGGAAGCACATTGGGATGATGGCCCTGTGGCGGCGCCATGGCCGACACGACTGGAGCTCATCGATATGGCGCTCTAGAGCGACATTCTAGTAAATGGGAGCACGAGAAGATTGAGCGGCTCACCGTGAATCCGATGGAGGTGGTCGCGACGTCCAAGAGGGCTCTGAAGGGGTTCGATGATGTATGACAGCGGTTGGAGAGAGAAAAAGGGCACGAGTGAGTGAAGTCTGAGCAATTCGTTACCAAAATGAAGAAATGAGGGCACCTACGGTTCTGGCGAGTCACGACGAAGCTTCGGGGTGCATCGGCGACGTTGATTGGGCACCGGAGCAGTTGGGTGACAGCGGCAGTGCGAGCTTGGATGCGGACGGGAAAAAGGAGAGAGGAAGGGGCTCCACAATGGGTTTTGTAGGTTGGACGGACGCTGTAGGAATGGAAAGCAAGCACCACTGGCTGTGAATCATGGGATTTTGAATCCCATCCATGTTGGCGTGGGTGCGGTGGCGTGTTACCTTGCATGGCGACGCCATCACTGGATGGCGAAGAAGGAAAGGAAGGAGGCGCGTCTGGTGGGTTTGTCCCATGTGTAGTGAGTGAGAGTGATGAGTGCATGGGCATGGCTTGGACACGGATGAAAGGTCCTAATATGGCTAGAGAGGGGGTGAATAGCCTATTTAAAAATCTACAAATCAACTAGAGCAATTTGATTAGTATGACAAATAGCGTAATGCAAACTTGCTCTAGCTCTACAAGGGTTGCAAGCCACCTATCCAACAATTCTAGTTGCAATGATTACTTAGGCACACAAACTTGCTATGTAATTACTCACTAAGAGCTCTCAACCTTGCTACTCTAAAGAGCTCAACTAGATGAATATAAATAATAAAGCAAGCTCTTAATTCTAATTACACTAAAGAGCTTGTGTCAACTAGTTTGCAAGAATGTAAATAAGTGAGTAGAGTGATTATACCGACGTGTAGGGGATGAACCAATCACAAGATGAATATATAGCCAATCACCGGGAGAATGCCAAAGACAAGAGACAATCGATTTTCTCCCGAGGTTCACGTGCTTGCCAACACGCTACGTCCCCGTTGTGTCGACCAACACTTGGTGGTTCGGCGGCTAAGAGGTGTTTCACAAACCTCGTCCACACAATTGGACACCGCAAGAACCGACCCACAAGTGAGGTAACTCAATGACACGAGCAATTTACTAGAGTTACCTTTCGGCGCTCCGTCGGGGAAGGTACAACTCCCCTCACAATCACCGAAGGCGGCCACGAACAATCACCAACTCGTGCCGATCCTTCACCGCTGCTCCAACCGTCTAGGTGGTGGCAACCACCAAGAGAAACAAGCGAAATCCGCAGCGCAACACGAATACCAAGTGCCACTAGATGCAATCACTCAAGCAATGCACTTGGATTCTCTCCCAATCTCACAATGATGATGGATCAATGATGGAGATGAGTGGGAGGGCTTTTGCTAAGCTCACAAGGTTGCTATGTCAATGAAAATGTGCAAGAGTTGTCCCTTGAGCCGGCCATGGGGCTATAAATAGAGCCCCCATCAAATAGAGCCGTTGTACCCCTTCACTGGGCAAAACACGCTCTGACCGGACGCTCCGGTCATACTGACCGGACGCTGGCCCTCAGCGTCCGGTCGCCCGATGGACGCCATGCGTCACCAGCTTCAAATGCTGTTCGTCAGATTTCAATGGCTACGAAGCTGACCGGACGCTCCGGTCAAAACTGACCGGACGCTGAAGCCCCAGCGTCCGATCGTTTCCAGTAAGCTCCCCGAGGCATGTTTTTTCGACCGGACGTGTCCGGTCCATCTTGACCGGACGCAGACCAGCGTCCGGTGCTCAACCCCAGTGACTGTGCAGACCCGTCAGTTTGACCGGACGTAGAAACCAGCGTCCGGTGCATCTCAGGTCCAGCTCCGGTGCAACACCGAAACTGGCGACCTCTCTGCCAGCACGACCGGACGCAACCTTTCAGCGTCCGGTCGCTGAGTGACCCAGCGTCCGGTCAGTAGACCAACGCCAGCATCATTTCGACCAACTCCATTTCAACTCTAACTTCTTCACCCTTTCTCAAGTGTGCCAACCACCAAGAATTTTGCGTCCGGCGCAATAGAAAATAGACATTTCATTTTTTCCAAAAGCGCCGAATCCTGCCGAGCTTGCGAGGCGGGAGGGAGAGAGGGACCCAAACCCATCTCAACCCTGCAAACACCTTGTGCACATGTGTTAGCGTATTTTCACAAATATTTTCAAGGGTGTTAGCACTCCACTAGATCCTAAATGCATATGCAATGAGTTAGAGCATCTAGTGGCACTTTGATAACCGCATTCCGATATGAGTTTCACTCCTCTTAATAGTACGGCTATCTATCCTAAATGTGATCATACTCACTAAGTGTCTTGATCACTAAAACAAAATGGCTCCTACATTTTATACCTTTGCCTTGAGCCTTTTGTTTTTCTCTTTCTTCTTTTCCAAGTTCAAGCATTTGATCATCACCATGCTATCACCATTGTCATGATCTTTGTCATTGCTTCATCACTTGGAGTAGTGCTACCTATCTCATAATCATCTTGATAAACTAGGTTAGCACTTAGGGTTTCATCAATTAACTAAAACCAAACTAGAGCTTTCAACGGAGTAGGTCGTTGCCGGTGCCGACGGCGCCAAACTAGGCTGCAGTGGTGGGCTACGGGCACGAGCGCGTGCGAGCGAAGGAAGGCGTGGAGTGGGCTGCGAGCAGGCTAGGAGCGGGAAGGGGAAGGAGGAAAGGGTTGGGCCAGCCTAGGGTTGGGCTGGAAAAGAGGAAGAAGAGAGTTTTTTTCAAAAATAAATCCTTTCCTATTTTCATAGCTTTGAAAATTGATCAAATTCAAATGAAATTTGAATTCAACCTCAAACAACCTAGCCCTACACTCAACCAAAAATAGTATACTTCGGCATGAATGCAACAAACATGTTTTTAAACCTTATAGTTAATTTTAATTAACCAAAATTTATTATTTGGCCTTGGTTAAAATGTATAGAAAATCAAATAAATGCTCAAATTTAATTACTAATTTGCAAATGAAATTTTAGGGTATTACAAGGGCCCACCACTACCACAACCTAGGCACAGGAAACAAGGTGCAACCGCATTTAAACGACCCTCCACCTTCCTAGGCAGGGTTTGGAAGGGCCCACCAATAGGATCTCCGTCGAGGAAAGACCGACGGGCTACCTAAGTCGATAGGATGGCTCAGGCAACTACCGAGAGATAGGTAAGGAGAAGTGGGATGCTCCATGTGGGCTACGCTGACTTTGTCACAAATGATGGATACGGATCCCATTCAGACATATCCGATAAGAGCTCCACTAAACCCACCACTTGAGTCATCAAGGTATCTTTACCAAACCTTCATACTTTATTTTATTTTCTAATGCATAATCATTCATTCATCCTTCCTCATACACGCATTCACACATTCATCCATGCAATCATTCATTCCTCCCATACATCCAAAGCATTGCAGTATGCAATTGATGCATCACAACGCTTCGTGTTGCATCACGAAGCGCTAGTCACCTCATTCAACATGAGCAACGACCGACCTAGGGTTCGAAGGCTGGCTTGCGAAGGGCTCGAGACCGCCTCATGTCAAACAGAGTCAGGGGAGAAAATGCAGATGAGCCTAGCGGCCCTCGCCCGATCTGCTTAGAAGTAGACATGGTCATCTCGACCTTCTCGTTCGATCCTAACCTTAAGCCATGCCCATAGAATCTCCAGCGAGGGGAGGCCAGCGGGCCACCTGAGTCAGTCTTTGGAATGGTTCAGGCATCTACTCAGAGGCGGGTTAAGGAGCAGTGGAATGCCACATGAGGGCTATGCCAACCCCGTTACAAACGACAGACCTAGATTCCACTTGGACAAACCTGTTAGAGAGCTCACCGAGCTCGTCACTCAAGCCATCAAGGCAAGCGACATTAGCTTGGCCCCTCCGGTTGCAGAAAACCGTGGATGGGGTAACGCACAAAACTAGACCAACCCTCGTCCACGCCTAGCACTTGGGTCCATGCTCCATCGCGCCCGACCCCCCGACCATGCCTGATGTTTGGGTTGGCGCCCGACACCTGGGTTCGTGCCCCCAGAAATGATAGCTCGGAACATTGACAAGTCAAAAAAATCCCCCAAGTGATTCTACCTGAATCGCCCGAGGGGCTCAGGGGGCTACACCCACTGGGTGTGCTCGCGCACACCCGCTGGCAAGTTCAAAAATCCCCTAGGTGATTTCTAGGACCACCAAGGACACACCCCTTGTTGGGCTCTACCTCGTTCGACCCCCGAGGGCTGGCTCCGCTTCAGCTGACCCCTAAGGGTAGGCTCCGCCTCGGCTGACGTTTGGGGGCTGGCTCCATCTCGCCCAATGTTTGAGGGCTAGCCCTACTTCGCCCAATCCCTCAGACATGGTAGGGGACAGTCGCACACTCTTGTTGTTGAGAAGGAAGCGATAGCTCCTCACACCGTCGGTGGATTCACTCACGGAATGGCCCACGACGGCCACATCCACCATGAAAACCTCAGGTCCATCGGCATCAAAGGGGTGGCGCCCATGTCTACCCTCGGCCGCGGCTAGGTCATCCATCCTAGAAACCTAACCCCATGGCCTACAGTGGGCACACTCTCAGAACTACCCTCAGGAGCTGCATCATAGAGTTCACCTAAATAGGGGGACCAACGCCCTCTCTCTTCATCCGGTGAGGGACAAGCCTTCCACCTAGGAAGCTAGAGGCCCATGGCACATGGCGAGCTCACCCACGAAAATGGCCCCAATAGGCCACATCCTTTTTGGGGAACCTTGAGATTCGTCCGCACCAACAGGGCTAACACCCATCACTGGCCTCTACCCATCTAGGCCCAACGCATCGAAGGCCTAGACCTAGCTGATAGAGCCATGACCCAAGTGGCATCTCTGCCACTAGCAGAACACGACAAGTCAAAGCGCATACGAGCGACGAAACCAACCACCGCCCTACGACATTGTCGTTAGTGATCAGGTGGCTACCCGGTGCCATGCCTTACAAGGCCGAGCACAGAATCAGCGGTCAGTCCCATGTGGTGGACTAGCCACCCACCATGCCATTACGAATTGTCAGCTTTTACATGGAGGCGTGTGCATTAGAGGAAGCGGGTCCCCCTAAGTGCACACCGCGCCGTGCTGAGCGAACCAAACCGTGTTGCCCTCATAACCCACTTCCACAGTGATAGGTCATGTCTGGCTCTTCACCAAGAGCGACAGCCACACCTAGAAGCAGAGACACGACAACCATGATGTCGACCCACCATGGGGACTCATGCGCTAGAACGCACGATCCCTCTTGGTTAAGGACTACAATGGTCCTAGACATGAAGGAGCCATCCTCGAGGGCTCACGAGCCCATCGAGGATGTCTTGCCGACAAGGGTCGAGCCGAGGCCAGCCCCAAAGGTTGACCCACGATGGCTATGACCGCTCCCGGCGATAAAGAAACACACTCACCAGCTCACGACCTAGGGACCAGCAACTACTTCGCCATGAACAAACGCTTGGGGGCTCACCGTGCCTCGAGCAACGACTGACTTTTGGTACATCGGTCAGTTACATCAACTTTGACCTTAGCCTCTCTACCCAAGCACATCCACATACATGAGTTGGCTCACCTATAGTTCCAAGACACTTAGAGCTGACTCGTAGAGCAAACTAGAGAACATGATGTCCAAATATTTCATCCTAGTGATTCAATCCGACTCGTGCTAGCAGCCAGACCCGACTCGCTCCTGAGGGTTGCATACGTAGGCGCATACACATGATCCACAGCGTAGCACTATTTGTCATTGTCCCAGCGACTGACTCATTCTGAGTTCCTTCTAATCGTGCCTCGCACTGTGATGAACCGGTGACCTGGGTCATGATTCCTCGTTCGTACTAAAGAGGTCACCCTAGCCAAGCCTCATGGACCAGCTCCTAGGCAAGGCTAGGCACCCACACATGAGCCCAAAAAGAAATGGGACACTCATTTGCTCGATGTGAAGGGAACAAAAGGAAAGAGAGCTCTAGCCGTTCACTCGCTTTCTTCTCGCATCGTGCTCAATCTACAACCTATCCTCGACGTCTTACTGCTTCATCGGGTCACGTACGTTTTTAGGCCTGCGGGCCAGCCCCTAGGCTGAAACACGCACCCACAAGCAAAAGACTAGGGGAACGGAGCATAGCCCAATTCGAACAAAAAGGAAGCAAAAAGGCAGCAGAATGTTAAGCGAATGCGCCGATCACACACCATATACACAGAGCCTAAGCATGTTCATCACAGTCAAGCTATCCGTACAAACACAAAACATGCACCGAAGAAACCCTCACAATAGAAATTCTCAAACACCAAAAGACTGGGAATGGAGATGAATGCAGACAGCTGACATCTTGCTCGCAAGGACCTCCGCACCACGAGCGGCGGCACTACCAATGGCGAGGGCATCGCTCTGAAATTTCCCCGACGCATACCATCGTCCAACGGCATCAAAATCGACACCTGTCGTAGTGCAAGCCAACTAATGTCAAGGCGACATGAGCACCACAATGAACTCCCTTAGAAATCAGGGGATCCACTTGGAGGCGGGCCTCATTAAGGAGAAGCACCAGCTAGGCATTCCCCTGGTCGGTGCCGAGCACAACGTCGCAAAGAGTCTGTCTGGAGGCGGCCAGCACCACCAGCTGGTTGTCCATCTCTAGCATCCTCTGGCTCATAGCCACCTTCTCTTCCTGATCCGAGGTGCCCTCATGTGCAATCATGAAAAGAATAGCTGGTTCATGACTAGACACAACAATACAGAGAAACAATGCGGAGCGAAAGGGGACTCACCGCTATAGGTGGAACGTAGTTTCTGGCACTTAGCTTCAAGGTGCTGACGCCCCTGCTTGGCTATGTCCCGAGCAGCGCCAGCCGAGTTGAGATCTATCTCTTGGACGGCCAACATATCCTTGAGACCGACTAGCTGGGATGTCAGAGCCTCGATCTAAGACCAAGCCTACGACTCTTGGTGGAACCGTTCCTCCCTTGACCTCTGGGAAGCCTCCAACTCTCCGCGCAAACTGTTGCACCTCAGCCTCCACTACATCCAGGCGATAGCAGTCGGTGACACCTCTAGCTTGTGCATGATAGGCCAAGCGCAAGAACTGAGACTTCTCCATCAAAGTCTTAATCATCCCTTGCTGAGAAGAGGAGCGATCAGACGATTACAACACGCACAGAACAACCACGATAGAATCAGGAGATCGTAAGGCCTACCTGCGCCTGGCCACCACTTCATCGATCATCTGGCGCTGGGCCTTCGCACCTAGCTGGGCAACCACAACAATTGCATCACCCATCTTGGACAAGGTTGCCCAGACACCCTCGTTGCTCTGGGAGGCGACTTCCCTCGCGGCTCGTTCGACCTCATCGTCCACCACGAACAGAGCCTCGCCGTAGTTCATGGGCTATGGCCACATGAAGAAATCCTCGCCCAGCTCAAGATCATCATACCGGAAGGAAAGAGCCACCATGTCCAAGCCATCAGAGGCCATCCCCGAAGGCGAGGGGCATCAGAGGCCATCCTCGAAGGCGAGGGGCCAGGCGCGGGCGGCGAGCCTTTGCCACCCTCTTGACCAGTGGCCATGTCTGGCCATCTAACGGTTGGCCTCTTCCCTGCGGCCTTGCTTGCCTCCGCGCCAGTGAAAGGGTGGTCCCCTTCCAAAGTGGGACCCTCTTTGAGGGGCGAACGTAGGGCTACAATGTTGGAAAGTATGGCCAGTGGCTCAAAAACCACGCCACGCTCAGCGACGGCTCCAACCGCATGGAAGAGCACACAAAGCTCACCGATAGCCTTAGGATGGTGAGCCCCGTAAGGGGTTTGCTGCACCAAAGAGCCATCAAGATCAGTTGGGTAAAAATCATCAACAACCCCAGCAAAAAGGAAATGGGGGGACATGGCCTACCTGGTGGAACGTTCCATGAATGGCGGAGCAATGCGCCTTTCCACACGCGGCACCACAGGCGGTGATGCGATAGGGGGTGCCACCGACAACACTGTGGGACCAAAAGCTGACGAGGCTCCCCGGTCACAGCAGTGCCACTCGTGTCCTCCGCATCGCGCTCTCCAGTGGCCTCTGCCTCCGCCGTCTCTGACACCTCCAAACAGGGCGACGGGGATGCAGGACGCTCAACTCCGGCATGAAGAAAGGGGAGCTAGGGAAGGTCTCCATCCTTCTCTCTAGACTCCTCCGAGGGGGTGCGGCGACACTTCGTCGTCCACCCTAGGCACGACACTCATCGCCCTGTTATCCTCGACATCCTCCCCCTAGACGGGGGCCTCATCCCCCACCAAGGAAGGGTCGATAGGATCCAAAGACTGAGAGCTCCGACCACCATCCATGGTGACACGAGAGCTGCTTGGAACATGACCCCCGCTGTGGCGATGGAGCCAGGCGCTTCTAGGCGGTACCTTCATCCGAGACACCCGTCGAGCAACCAGCACCGCTCAGTTCCGGCAGGCATCGCTGGACCTCTACGGGGCATCGGGGATGCTCTGAAGAATCGCCAGGGTCTTCATCCTCGTCCTCAACATCCTCATTGTCGTCATCATCATCCTCATCCGATGGCGAGACCCCACGCTTCTAGAACGCCTCGTGCTTTCTCGTCCTTTTCATGACGAAGGTGTTTCTTCTTTGGCAGTTGCCTTCTCCCGCGCGGCGCGCTTAGCGCCCCAGGGCGAGGAAGGTGAAATCAGGAGATGAATGAGGGCACAGTCTGTAAGAACAAAACCAATAAGATTAATGACCCCGGACGAAAGGAAGACATGAAGAGAAAAAGAGAACTCACCAGATCTGGCCAATAGGTGGCCGAGAATGCCTCCACGACATTCCTGTCCACGACAACAGCTGTGGGAGTGACCAACCCAGTGACCCGCTTCATGACCTCACCAGCCTTGAGCATCTCCATGGTCTCTCGGCTCAGATCCTCAATCCTGACGTAGTTGCACAGCAAGCGTGCACGCCGCTTCAGAGGCTGAACCCGTCGCTCGATCATGGTCCTTCAGACTAGCCACCACTCGGCCTTCAAGGATCTTCAGGATCTCTAGCACCTTCTTTGACCTATTCCTATCGCACCCCAACTCCATGACTCCAGCCTCACTTGTGCGGGGACGGAAAACTGAGGAAGGGGGGCGACAACATCATCGTGGATATAGAACCAGTTCCTGTGCCAGCCGGAGTTCAAACTCCTCAATGGTAGACATGGGTAGCTGCGGGACGCGCCATAGCGCATCTGGATGTTCATCCTGCCCACGAGGGCGAGCACGCCGCCATCAGAACCATGCGCCTTGCGGGTCTTGACCTAAAAAACCCACCGGAACAGATCCTTGTTGGGCTCGATCCCCAAGAAGGCCTCGCAGGCGACTACGAAGCCTGCCAACTGCAACACCACGTTAGGAGGAAGATGCTGCAGCTGTACACCATACTCATGAAGGAAGCCGCGGAAGAAATCCGACGTCAGAACCGTGAATCCACGCTCATGGAAGTCGGTGAACGACACCACCTCATCGGGCTGTGGGAATGGAATGACGTAGACCTCCACCTAGGCCTAAACTTTTTATGATCAAAACAAAACAGGACAATATCAAGCTTATAAAATTCATAACTAGAGACATACGCATAAACAAATATGTTCTATCACTATTTGGAAATATTAAGAAAAAACCTACAAGGTTTGTGTAGATCAAAAGTTCAAATTCTCCAATTATATCTCCTAAATTACCGACGGTATGAGGGTGATTTTGGTGTCAAAAGAAAGGTATTGAAGTCCTCTACAACTTTGTCCAAAGTGAAAATTTTATTACAGCTGTTAAGATGCCCTAAAACAATGATGAACAGAACCTGCACAGTCTGACGGGATTTTGGAACGTGCAGTGGACGAGATTAAGTTCGGGAATTACTCTCACTAAACCCTTTCTAATTAGATTATTCGATCCACAAAACTTGATCGAAAGAAGTGGATTATAATTCGATATCTCACCTAGGACAACCACAGCGAGCACGATGACAATCCCTAGTGATCCACTTCTCGCTTCCTTCCTTCCTCTTCTCCACCTCACGGTGATTCTCGCCACTATGACTGGGTCACCGTTCCGATCTACTTGCACGTGGTACATCTACCATGAACAGCGAGGGAACCAGAAATTGAGGACAAAAACAGGAAGAGAAGATGATGCTTAACCAAATTTTCAAAAAAAAAACAGCACCGCAAACGATAAAGATGACAAATAAACCCTAACTTCTCTCTTTCATCTTCTCCCTTCTCCTATTTCTTTCTCCCTTGCGTGATGTGGTACCAGGTTTAGATTGTGGAAGGATACGCGGAAAACAAAAAAGGAGTAGGACTCTCGTCCGGTAAAAAGAAAAAAACGCACACTGACGGTCTCCGAAACTAACTAGGAGCTGGTCATGGCAACAACAAAAAATTAATCGGTAATTCTCGGAACAGGGTGTCTGTCCGCTCCGGACGCTCCCGCTGGTGGGCCACGGCCAGCCATGACGCCCTCTTATCTGCTCGTCACTGCAGCTTCTTAAAAAAAAATACCGCACATAGCGCATGCTCCACCCGCGCAGCTCGCCATGGCTACCCGCGCTCATCTCGGTCGGGGCGGAGGCTGCCCTTCTCGCCGCAGCCAGGGTGGAGGTCGCCTGTGTAGCTCACAACAGCTCACCCACGCAGATCTTGCGCTCTGCCTGCCCAGCTCGATGTGGCTGGGGCAGAACTCGCCCATGCGCAGCTCGCGACGGACGGGATGAAACTCGACCACGCACCCGCACAGTGTGGAGACCTGTCACGGCCTTCTTCACCGGACCTGCCGTGGCCTTCTCCACTGGAGCGGCAAACTCTACACCGTTGAACTCCACGTGCCAACGAGCCTCCATTCTCTCGGGCAACAAGGAGAAGTTGCATTGAAACCGCATGTTGCAAGCGTATATTTCAAGTGTTTCAGATGTTTTAGAGGTATGTTGTAAGTGTTTCATATGGATGTGGCAAAAGTAGATCGAGATGTTGCACATGTTGCAATGGTTGTACACGTATGTTGCAAGCGTCTGTTCCAAATATTTCATCTGTTTTTTACTATGTTGCAAGTGTATTTATGTGGATGTTGCATATGTTTCACATATTGCAAGTGTTTTATCTCGATGTTGCATATGTTTTCCAATGGCCTTTTCAAGTGTTTCTATGTGTTTTTTACAAATGCTTCAGACGCATGTTTCAAGTGTTTCATCTGTCTTTAGATGCATGTTGCAAATATTCCATCTCGATGTTTTAAAAGTAGATCAGGTGTTGCTGTTGGGGCCCCACCTGCCCGCCTGTTGTAGCTGCTGGGGCACTGCTAACCATGCGCAGATGTCCGAGCACGGGAAGCAGATGGAGCGCGAGTGGTCCTCGCATGGGGTCGGGCGACGCGGTCGACAATTGGGTGGCGTGTGCCCCCTGTGGTCGTGTGGGTGCGTGTAACGGAGTGCAGGCACAGGCGTCCTTACATGTGCGTCCTTCCGGAGGCTAGCATTGCGAAAACGAATCCGTACACGAGGGGTACTGTAGCACTATATAATAAGTACCATTAGATTAACCATTGCATATATTTTTATAATACAGTTATTTAGAGATATAAATGTTACTATTACTTTATATAAATTTTAGTCAAACACAAGTAAGTTTGACTAGTACGGAAATCCAAGCGACACTTAAAAAGTGAGAGAGGGAGTAGATTGATTAATGTCTGCCGAATGAAGATTTCCGAAGATCAGTGAGTCTCTTACACGTATCTACCTCGAGGATGATAGGCAAAGCTAGGCTGGACGTACCGCTGGACGCTGGAAGATCAATCTGAGACTCGACAAGTTTTAATTTTCTTGATGAAAGCAGTCACATGGTGGATAAACAGAGCCATTATCCTGTTTATCTTGTGGAGTGAGACCACCACCACAAATATACAATGAGTAAATGACTGACAGAGAGCCCACCTCCAAACTCTGCGAGCGCTAACATACATTTGAACATGGACTAAACCATGCATGTACTGCACGATATGCTATGTATGTACATGTCCAAGCAGCAGGGCCCATCCAGCCATGCTGATTGGTGTCCAAGACCCCAAGTTCTTCACATGTTGTGTAAAGCAGACAGCAGCAAGGACAGGCAGCATGCAATCATCTGGTATACGTACGTTGGACTGGGCGCGCTCCCTCCATCGCTCACGGTCACGGGTGACAAAGCGCCAAATGCCCAAATGACACATGCTCGCGCGTCACTTTTGCACCTATCGTGGCGTGCCGCCGGTCGGCTGCATTATGCAGAGTTGCAGACTGCAGAGGCACTCGTCGTCGTCAAACTATTCTCTAGGGTTTCGCGGCCGTACGTACGTACGCGAGCTTAGGTACTTAGCTAGATATCCACGTATATTCATGCATGTGAGTGAGAGATCTCTCGGGCCGGGGCCCCGGCAGGCGCCAGCCAACAACTCTACGTGGCTGTGCAGTGCAATGTCGTCTACTATCTCGTATCCATCCAAATTTCCAATTACAAATGTCAGATACTCAGATTCATATAGGAGTATACACGACAACAAATCGCAGCAATATATCAGTCACCAACACCGTACCTCTTACTTTTCAATTTATATTCACGTAGTACTCGTACGAAGCTGCGTGATCTTAGTCCCATCACTTGAGAAATCTAATTAACTAGATAGTTTTATTTAAGATGGACAAGCATAATTAAATTAAACCAGTACAGATAAAAAAAAGTGCAACAATTATCGAAGACATGCATGCATTGCTTGCAACAACAATGTTTCTACTACCAATAATGAACTTTCTCCATCATGATCGAGTTCACGGCACGGGCCGGAATTATTAACAATCAACCATCACCCCTCTTGCAACAAATCAAGCTTAACCAAATCAAGCTGCGAATCGAGAGACCAAACTGAAAACACATCTAGAAAGCAGAAACCACAACAGACACAAACAATAAACATGGAAAATGGTCGATCCATCCTTGATCGACCTGGTTCCTCCTCCGGAGCCTTTAGCTACGAACAAATTAAGCAGACGACATCCTCTCATGTCGATCTCTCGCTCTTCAAACGAACTACATACCGATGAATGCTAGCTCACTCCAAAATCCCTGCATTTGCACGTATAAACAGTCATCAGAGCACGTATATGCCACTTGCAAAAAATGACTACTTGCAGAGAGATGAACTCTAAAACCACTGCTGTGCAGAGAGATGCATGCATGTGTCAGTCCTGACGACGGCGATGTACGCCGGCGGTGAGGACAAGAGCTCGGTGAAGAACTCAACACAACACAAACACACACGATCACTTGGACTCGAGAGTTTGGTGCTGCGAACAACTGAGCAGCGTTTTCTGTATATTGCTTCTCCTTTTATTCTGTGAATACAAAGAGCAGGAACGCTCAGTGGCCAGCCGCGCATCGCGTCCATCCCCATGCCCACGATGCCGCTCAAACATCGGTCATCCCAGGGTCATGTATTGCGGCGGCGTCGGGGCAGAGGCCGCGAACGCGGCACCGGCAGCGACCCGCCGGCCAGCGCGAGCTCGGGCCAGACCGTCGCTGATGATGCATGCAAGACCTGTGGCAAGAAAGGACACTCGACCAAAGACTGCAGAAGCAAGAAGAAGTTGGAGCAGGCCCATGTGGCCCAGGACGACGAGCCCACTTTACTCCTTGCGGTGAGTGATGTGCAGGAGGGGATTCGCTCCCAAATCGAGTCGCCGCCGCCGGGTGTACGTATGTCGATTCCGCTGTCGATCTCCGCCGACGGCCAGCTCCACTTCACCGAGAACAAGGTCTTCGCTGCCTTCGACGAGTCCGGCAACCGGGACCCAAAGCGATGGGTCGTGGACACGGGCGCGTCCAACCACATGACGGGCACGCGGGCGGCGTTCTCCAGCCTCGACGCCGGCGTTATGGGCTCTGTTCGGTGCGGGGATGGCTCCGTCGCCCGCATCGAAGGGATCGGCACCGTCCTGCTCGCCTGCAAGAACGGCGAGCACCGCACCATCGCCAACGTCTACTACCTGCCCTGCCTCACTGCCAATATCATCTCCGTCGGCCAGCTCGACGAAATCGGGTACTAGGTGCTGGTGCAAGATGGCATGATGCGGGTTCGTGACGAGGAGCGAGTCCTCCTAGCCAAGATCCATCGCAACCCAGGCCGGCTCTACGTGCTCGACGTCGACATTGCACGGCCGGTGTGTCTGGCGGTACGGGGCGATGAGGAAGCCTGGGTGTGGCATGCCCGGTTCGGGCACCTGCACTTTGCCGCACTGCGTAAGATGGGCAGGGATGGCCTTGTCCGTGGCACCCTGCTGACCCAAGTAGAGCAGGTGTGTGATGCCTGCCTCGCCGGCAAGCACCGGCGGGCGTCGTTCCCTCAACGCGCTCTGGCGTGCTCGTCGGAGGTGCTGTAGTTGCTCCATGGCGACCTCTGCGGGCCCATTATGCCGCCGACACCGAGTGGAAATCGATACTTTCTCCTTCTCGTCGATGACTACTCACGGTACATGTGGCTGGCTCTGTTTCCTAGCAAGGACGCGGCGCCCGCGGCCATCAAGCGCATTCAGGCAGCCGTGGAGCGCAAGTCCGGCAAGCATGTTCGTGCACTCCGCATGGACCGAGGAGGAGAGTTCCTGGCGAAGGACTTCGAGCAGTATTGCGCCGACCTAGGACTACGTCGCGAGCTGACGACACCCTACTATCCCCAACAAAATGGCGTCATCGAGCGCCGCAACCAGTCCGTGGTCGGGACCGCCCGGAGCATGCTGAAGGCGAAGGGGCTCCCAGGCGAATTCTAGGACGAGGCGGTCACCACGGCTGTGTACCTGCTCAACCGTTCATCATCCAAGAGCGTGGGTGGCAAGACCCCCTACGAGCTCTAGACTGGCAGCGCCCCTGGCATTCAGCACCTGCGCACGTTCGGCTGCATCGCGCACATGAAGGAGACAACGCCCAACCTGAAGAAGCTCGACGACAGGAGCAAGCGCACCATCTTCATCGGTTATGAACCGGGCTCCAAGGCGTAACAGGTGTATGACCCGGTGTCACAACGTGTGCACATCAGCCGTGACATCACGTTCGAAGAGGCGATGCAGTGGTTCTGGACCGAGGGCCAGCGAGGCAAGGCGGCAGACTTCGTCATCGAGAACCTGACGCCGTGTGGATCGGTCACCATTACAACGACGATGAGTGCGAGTACATCGGCCGAGGCTGCTGCTACTCCGGCCTCGCTAGCACCGTCAGTTCACGCTTCGCCGGTGCATGGCACCGAGAGCACGACGTCGGGCACCCACGAACACCAGGACGCGGGCGCGATTGAGTTCGTGTCACCACCTAGTGCCGGGGCGTCACAACACCTGGATGCGTACCACGACGACGACGTTCCCCTCCGGTACCGCACCGTCGACAACATAATGGGTCAGGCCACACCGCTGGGGCTTGCAAGTGAAGCTGAGCCGGTGTCAGTTCAAGGAGGCCATGGAGCACGACAACTAGCGCCATGCCATGGTCGACGAGTTCACCTCTATTGAGGCGAACAACACTTGGAGGCTCCTTGATCCACCACTAGGAGTGCATCCGATCGACCTCAAGTGGGTCTACAAGACGAAGCTTGATGAAGCTGGGCTTGTCGCCAAGTTCAAAGCCAAGCTCATCGCAAAGGGTACGTGCAACGCCAAGGGATCGATTTCGACAAGGTCTTCGCACAGGTGGTGCGGCTAGAGTCTATGCGGTTGCTGCTGGCCTACGCCATGAGCGAGGGCTGGTCAGTGCACCACATGGATGTCAAGTCGGCGTTTCTCAATGGTGAGCTGCTGGAGGATGTCTACGTCGAGTAGCCCCCCAGGTTCATGCTCAAGGGGCATGAACACAAGGTGCTCCACCTGACCAAGGCGCTCTACTGTCTTCGCCAGGCCCCACATGCCTGGTACTCCAAGCTGGACGCCTCGCTGCTCAAGCTTGGGTTCTCTAGGAGCACATCCAAGCATGCTGTCTACCTACGCGGCCAAGGAGCACGACGTCTCGTGGTTGGAGTCTACGTCGACGATCTTGTGATCGCTGGTGGCAACCACTCCAACATTGACAAGTTCAAGCTGGAGATGAAGAGCACGTTCCAGATGAGTGATCTGGGGCTGCTGAAGTACTCCCTCGGCTTGGAGGTGGTACAATCTGAGATGGGGATCACTGTAAGCCACAGAGCATATGCAACAAAGATCTTAGAAGGTGCTGGTCTGTCAGGCTGCAATCCAAGCAACACACCAATGGAGCCTAGGTTGAAACTGAGTAAGTCGAGCTCTGCCCCTGTTGTTGATGCTACTCAGTACAGGTCCATTGTTTGTTCTTTGCGCTATTTGGTGAACTCAAGGCCAGATTTGGCATATTCAGTGGGTTACATAAGCAGATTCATGGAGAATCCTACCACTGAACATATGGTGGCAGTGAAGAGAGTACTGAGGTACATTGCAGGGACTCTTTATTTTGGTTGCCATTATCAGAGGAAGAAGGAGGCACAGCTGGAAGGTTATAGTGACAGTGACCTTGCCGGAGACATTGATACAAGGAAGAGTACTTCTAGCGTCCTATTCTTCCTCGGCAGAAATGTAATCACCTGGCAGTCTCAAAAGCAGAAGGTGCTAGCACTATCTTCATGTGAGGCTAAGTACATTGCAGCAACTACTATAGCCTGTCAGGGAATTTGGTTGGCGCGGCTTCTGGCAGAGCTCCAAGACAAGAAGCCCGTCATCATCAACTGAAGATTGATACTCAGTCGGCCATCCAACTGAGCAAGAACCCAGTTTTTCATTATCGTAGCAAGCACATTGATGTTAGATACCATTTCATCCGTGAATGCGTCAAGGAGAACAGGGTTACAGTTGAGTCCATTGGGACTAAAGATCAGCTAGCTAACATTTTGACAAAGGCCCTGGGACGTGAACAGTTCTGTGAACTTCGTTCTAGGCTTGGGGTCATTGATGTACAGAGTGTGCGCAAGGCTTAGGAGGCGATTTGTTAGTAAACCTTGTGCACATTTTAGTTGGTAGATGCATGCATGTTTATCTGT
Source organism: Miscanthus floridulus (assembly GCF_019320115.1). NCBI lineage: Eukaryota > Viridiplantae > Streptophyta > Magnoliopsida > Poales > Poaceae > Miscanthus > Miscanthus floridulus. The sequence continues at coordinate 89,995,852 of NC_089598.1, read as the reverse complement.
TTAGTTAGTTTGCATGCTCACGAGCACCAACCTGTGGCTGCCGTGCGTGTAGGAGGGCATGGCGAGAATAGCTCGCACATGACCCTGGGATGACAGGTGTTTCAGCAGCATCGTGGGCATGGGGATGGACGTGCTCGTGTCCAGACCCATCGCTTCGGGTCCCGGTCGCCGGACTCGTCGAAGGCAGCGAAGACCTTGTTCTCGGTGAAGTGGAGTTGGCCGTCCGCGGAGATCGACAACGGAATCGATGTACTTACACCCGGCGGCGGCGACTTGATTTGGGAGCGAATCCCCTCCTGCACATCGCTCACCGCAAGGAGTAAAGTGGGCTCGTTGTCCTGGGCGACATGAGCCTGCTCCAACTTCTTCTTGCGTCTGCAGTCTTTGGCCCAGTGGCCTTTCTTGCCACAGGTCTTGCATGCGTCATCAGCGACGGTTTGGCCCGAGCTCGCGCTGGCCCGCGAGTCGCTACTGGTGCCACGTCCGCGGCCTCTGCCCCGATGCTTGCCGCAACCGCTAGAGCTCGACCCACCACGGCCGGACTCCTGCTTCTTGGCGCTCCAGCCACTGTTCCTCCATGAGCAGCAACTTGCAACCGACGACCTGTGGCGGAGACGGTTCACCGTCGGACGTAGCCTTGAGCCTCTTGGTGACCTCCTCGATGGAGAGCGTGTCGATGTCGAGGAGAGTCTCGATGGAGATGACGAGCTGCTTGTACCATGGTCGCGTGACGTGGAGGTACTTTGCCACCACCTTCGGCTCCGGCTCCGGGTCGCCGAGGATCGCCAGCCGCTGAACAATGTTGGACAGGTGCAGGGCAAAGTCCTCAACGGACTCCCCGTCGTGGAACGCGGTCTGCTCATACTCGGCGCGGAGACTCTGCGTCGTTGACTTCCTCACGCGCTCGTCCCCGATGAACATCGACCTGATGGCCTCCCACGCCTCCTTGGCCGACGGCTTGGTCGCCAGGGTGGGCACCATCTCCTGGGGCACGCCGGAGCAGATTGCATCCAACGCGGAACAGTCGTCGTGGAAGTCAACGTTGTCGTCCTCGACTGCTTCCCAGAGATGACGAGCCTGCATCTTCAGCTTCATCAGCAGCGACCACGAATCATAGTTCGTCTTGGTCAGCTGTGGCCAGTTGCCTGAGGCTCCTGTCTCCCGGATCACGCGCTCGACCACGATCTCCCATGGGCGCCGCGTTCTCGGACGGCGGGCGTCGTGGGTCCGTGAACAGCACGACGGCGAGCGGCTTGGAGACGGCGTGCGCGGTGGAGTCTTGCTGCTAGAGCCGCTGCCCTTCTCCTTCCCGCCCGCCATCGGCGGCGAGCGGCCTCGACCCTTTGTTGACACCATGGCGGCGCGCTAGTCCCTCTTGACCTGGCTCTGATGCCAATTGTCAGTCCTGACGACGGCGATGTACGCCGGCAGCGAGGACAAGAGCTCGGTGAAGAACTCAACACAACACAAACACACACGATCACTTGGACTCGAGAGTTTGGTGCTGCGAACAACTGAGCAACGTTTTCTGTATATTGCTTCTCCTTTTATTCTGAGAATACAAAGAGCATGAACGCTCAGTGGCCAGCCGCGCATCGCGCTACGAGCACATCCATCCCCATGCCCACGATGCCGCTGAAACACCGGTCATCCCAGGGTCATGTGCGAGCTATTCTCGCCATGCCCTCCTACACGCAAGGCAGCCACAGGTTGGTGCTCGTGCGCATGCAAACTAACTGAACAGATAAACATGTTTGCATCTACCAACTAAAATGTGCAAGGTTTACTAACAGCATGCATAGCTACGTACATGTTCATGGATTTCAATGTTGAGAGAGGAGCTTCAGACGGTGCAGGTGTAGCCCGGCGGCGGCGTCTTGCCGCAGGTGAGGAGGAGCTGGAGCGCCAGGGGCAGGTAGAGGTTGATGTTGAGGAGCTTGAGCTTGATGGTGGTGCACAGGCACACGGCCGCCTCCAGCTCCACCAGCCCCCCCAGCACCGGGCAGCACTTGTTCACCACGGGGTCGCCCAGGCCGATGTGCACCAGCCCGCCCAGCAGGTCCACGCACGCGCCCAGCTTCAGCGAGTCCGCCGGGCACGTCGGCGACGACGGCATCGGGGTCGGGGTCGACGGCGGTGGCGGTGGGCACGGCCTCGAGCTGCCCCCGCCTCCTCCGGGTGGGTAGGTCACGGGCGGGCCGGTGACTGGGGGCATCGTTGAGGGCGGGCCGGTGATCGGAGGCGTCGTCGACGGAGGGCCGGTGATCGGTGGGTAGGTCACCGGTGGGCCGACGACCGGCGGCGTCGTCGGAGGGCCGGTGATCGGCGGGTAGGTCACCGGTGGTCGCACGACCGGCGGACGCGTGACCGGTGGGCCGATGACCGTGACGGTGGGCCGACGACCGGCGGGCGCGTGACGGGTGGGCCTACGACCGGCGGGCGCGTGACGGGGCCCTTGGGCGGGCCGACGACCGGCGGGTAGGAGGGGCTCTTGGGCGGTTGGTGCCCCGGCGCCGGGTACGCGGGGCCCTTGGGTGGCTTGGGGTTCTTGGGCTTCGGCGACGGCGACGGGTGGGAGGGCTTGGTCTTGGGCGGGTGCGAGTGCGACGGCTTGGGCGCCTTGGGCTTGTCGCAGTCGCAGTCTACCTCGTTGTCTGGCTCTGGCAGCGAGAGGATGGGCATCACGACGGTGGAGAGCACCAGCAGCAGGGTGAGGAGGAACGGCCGGAGCTTCTTGCCGCTGGCCTCCATGGCGGCGGCGGCTGCTAGCTGGTGTTACTTCTTACTAGAGGGCAGGATCGGAGTGTGCACTCTAGGGTTTCGAGAGGTAGTGTGGTTTTATAGAAGAGTGAGCTTGTAAGGGACGCCCGTGACTGAACTCTAGTAGCTAGGGTATCGACTAGTAGCCAGCTGAAGCTAGCCCAGAACAGGGTAGTGTATGCTAGTGCTCTCTGACCTCAGACCACTGGATGTGTACAAGTGTGGGAGTCACTGATGACGTAGTCAAGTGAATGTGATATGTGATATGGAGTAAATTATAAATTTATAATTCATGTGATCACGTGAACGTGTAGCCGTTAATAGTCGAGTGAAGTGAGTAGACGGTGATAAAGATGATTATCACCGTCCATTTTCACTGCTGAACCGCAAAACCAGCGGTGATAATATTTGCGTAGTACAATGCTATAGTAAGTTATAATTTGAGCCATAATATTTGTCAAATCCATATCATATATCTCCTTTGCTCTCTTGCACTACTAACCTTAACCCGCCCCGACTCCACAAAGCTTTGTGGCTACAATTTGCTACCCTTAGTTGTATCCCATATTTCCAATGCTTAAGTGATGTTGTACCCTAACAAAGCGAGCCCTTTCGGAGACCACCACCACTACTTATATTCTCCGCATCACTCCCACTGCCTCAGTTTTCTCAGGTGTTTCCTCTTCTCTTCTCTGTCTTTGCGAGAATGCTCGCCCTATACATCATCTTTGACAATGGCAACTTCAACTACACCAGCAAATGCATGTGTGATGGTTGCTCCTTCCTCTAACCACGACAACATCGATGCCCTCATTGGCCATGCTGCGATACATCCCTGCCCAATACATGGCTCCACCTATCATTGCTGATGGCAAGTGGTGCCACCCCTCCACAACCATGACAATTGCCAAGCTAGATAGAGACCTCCCCCACCATACATGAACCAGTGGCAACAAATAAAACCCCTTAATAATCCTAAAACTTCGACCTTATTTGGATACAAAGTATTTTTTAGAATTTTAGAAAATGAAATACTTTAGTTTGGAGTGCCATGAAGTGTTCGGGTGCAACAAGCTTTATAGTTTTGAGAACCACACATTATTGCCAAAATTATAGTGTTTTTTGAGTTTTAAAAACTCAGCCGCCTTAATTAGGTGTAGGACCATCTATCAGAGACGTAGTCGATGATGGTGAAGCAGAAAATGATGAAAGCACAAGACTTTTAAATTTGGCCGCAATCGTTCGCTTCGCTCCCATGTACTACGACTGAGCGGGGAACATTAGAAGTACAGATATGTACGGTTAAAGATAACGAGATGTATACAAACTCTAGATAGATAAAGATATAATCCTAGCTAGAGATATAATATGATTATTAAACCTAGTGGAAAACTTGTCTTATGCTGCTCCAAGTAGTCTCACGCTCATATGTTACGTGTATATACCCCTTGAGGATCGAGATGCAAAATAAACAAAAACTGAATATTGTCGGCGTGCGTGAGTGAGTGACGACGTCCTACTCCGCCGCGGCGCCGCGCGCGCTTCGCGTGATGCACCGCACACGGTGCATGCCCCCGAATCCTACCATCCTTTGCCGTACCCGGCCCATCCGATTGGGTACACACATTTGCCAGTTTGCCAATGCATGCCAGCACATGTATATATGCGCACGCCCGGCCCCAAACTCGTGGTTGTATGTGGGGGGTTGAGCCACAGACCACGCACGGTACACATGCCATGCCATGCCATGCCAGACGACCACCAGTCCACCACCACGCACTGATCGACCGGCCGTCGCCGCAGCGTCGTCGGCAGTTTCATTCGCGGCGACCATCATGCAGCATTGCGCTTCCACCACCGCGCGGTGTACTAGTGTGTACCGCAGCCGCATCCGGCGGCGTGCGTGTGCGTGTCCGTGAGCTGTGGGCCGGCCGGGGGCGAGCGCGTACACTGTACGTGGCCTTATGCGACTCGTGAACCCGGGCGGCGGGCGGCGGGCGGCGGGCAAATGCAAGCAGCTGGCCAAGGCCACGCCGTAGTACCCTATACCTATCATCTTCCGGTCGATCATATCGTGCGAATGCCTGGCTGCTAGCTGGCGTGCCCGGCACTACGGCGGTGCTATCTTTTTCCCTCCTCAGCTCCTCCTCCTCCTCCGTAGCTTTATGAGATACTTGCCTGGCCTGTCCATGTCCACCTCTCCTGTCTTCTTGTCGCCTTGTTCATTCCGGCTGCTGCATGCATGCATGCATGCAGGTCTCTCGCACTAGTCTGTGGGCCGGCGTCCGATTGGACGAGTGGTTTTGCTTAGGTCTCCATCGCAATAATTTGCAGTGTGCAACATCGAGTTTTTACTCAGAGCCGGACCCGGAGGAGCTGTACGTAGGTGCGTATACTCTACTAAGAATTACACTCCACACATCCCATATTATAACACGTTTTGGATCTTCTAGATACATAAATTTTACAATACACATAGATATACGTTATGTCTAGATATATTCTGCATAGTAAAAATATTCTAGTAAAAAAATTCAAATCGTCTTATAATTTAGAAGAGTAAAATGCAGGCGCGCGCGTGTGTGTATATATATATGCATGTATGTGTGTACTCGCAGAAGTAATTACTCCCTCTTCTAATCGGGTTTCAATGCAGCCACCGGATCCATTAGTCAGGCGCTATAGCCTCCCACATCCCACAGTCGCACCTTTTCAAAACTGCATGCATACATGCATGGGAGCTAATCTCCTAAATCTCGGGTGATGGCTACATGCCACAAAAAATGTTGTTTATTGTGTATAAAGATAGTGTAAACCATTCTTGGCAAGTATATGTACATACGATAGTATGCGTTCATACTTTTAAAATTAGAGTATGTCCATATACCCTAAAACAAGTATAGTATATGTGGATACATGCTAGGGAGTATGCGTTCATACTTTTTAATGAGTATACGTCCTTATACCAATGGACCAAGTATATATACGTGCATATATGATAATATCCAGTTGGGAGTATATCCATATACGATTGTTTTAGTGTTCATCTATAGGGTATATGTACTTCCATCGGCATTTTTTCAGGAGAAAAATTGTTATGCTTGTGTACAACTTTTTGACAGTATTAGTGCATACACACATTAACATGAAGCACATACGTATTTGCGTGAATAAAGTATGGGTGCATACTTTAATTAGAAAAATAAGTATATTTGCATACTTTTGTACTTGAAGAGTATATCCATATACTAGTTTTGACAGAGTATATATTAGTACATACACATTAACATGAAGTACATACATATTTGCGTGAATAAAGTATGTGTGCATACTTCAATTAGAAAAATGAGTATATTTGCATACTTTTGTACTTGAAACAGTATATCCATATACTCAGGAGATTAGCTAGGATTAGGGACAAACAAATCAATCCAATAGAAAGAGCGGGAGATCTCAAAACTTGATTTAATGCACCAGTGAATGAACGCCGCATCAGGATCTTCGATTATAGGCCAGCAGGCACGCCATGGCCGCGTACCAGAGCTGAGCGAAGCCGCCGCCACCGTCGCATGTCTCATGGGCCACGGACACGGCAGTAAGGCAGGCAACAAGCGTGCAACCCAGCCGGCGGCCAACCTGTTTCTACGCAATTCAAACCCATAGGCTGGCCGCAGCAGTGCCCTGCCTCCATGCTGCTCCGGTGCCGCACTGCAGCTTGGGGAAGATGCCGACGGAGAGGACATGAGATCTCCCAACCTCGCCGCCCTTGCCTTCCCGTCGCGGCCCTTGCCGAGCCTCACCGAAGGTCGGGGAAGGGGAGCGACATCGCGCCGCCGCGGGTCGGGGAAGGGGCGGGGCTGCGCGCCGCGGGTCGGTGAAGGAGCGGGGTGGGGCTGATGTCGTGCCTGCGGGTTAGGCCGTGCGCCGCCAGGGCCATCGGTGGTGGTGGGAGCTTGCCGCCGCCGCCATCGGAGGGGGAGGGGCGCGGTTGCGAGCACGTCCGGCGCCGACATCAAAGATGTTGTCGCTTGATGTGGAGGCCACGCGCAGATCCAGGCGGGCCGCCGTTGGAGTGGGTGGCTGCGCGCCACCGGTCGGGCCGCCGCCGCCAGGCACGCCTCCCGCACGGGCTGGCCTCCGTCTCTTCGACGCTGGTAGACGTCGCGAATAAATGAGTTGTATCGGTGGGATCCAACAGCAATAGCTAAAAAATAGGACCGATTTATTTTCTTAATGGGTCCACTCATGTAATTCGCTAATCAATATGACGTCCATCTCGTGTGCAGAGAAGAGAACCCACACTATGTGGGAGTAACTACTCCATATACAAAGTTGCAAACCTAGCAGCGAGCTAGTAGCGGTACTCTATCCGTTCAAAACAAATCAACTTTTGTGTTAATTCTAAGTTAAAACTTTCTTAATTAACTTTTAACCAATTTTATAGAGAATACAAAACAAAATAATACACTTTAAAAATATAGTTCATGGTGTATCTAGCAGTAATTAATTAGGTGTTATATATAACAACTAGTTTTCTTTTTTAAGTAGGCTAAACTTTAGATAGTTTTACTTACAACAACTTTAAAAATTGATTCATTTCGTGATGGGTCGGAGAGAGCATATTATACATGATAAAATTAAAAAGAAACAATAATGTTATAGGTACGGTAAAACTTCATGTGCGGCTTATTCTATTTGGTTGTAGCTAACGTACACCATGGATGCGTGCAGCACCGATCTGCATCTCCCATTGGCCATTGCATCGGATAACGTCTATAAAGACATATTTTAATCGCTAATATAAAATAAGCGACCGATTCCCATAAAAATAACCGCTGTCCCTGCCAAGCTGCTTCACACATGTTTATAATTTGGCCACTTGAGACGTGATAGGGAACATGCATGTATTTGGATGTTTGCGTGGAAGTCCACGGTTGGATCGATGGGCTGCTAAACCCTCTTGTCCTCCTGCTAATAGCAAGCTAGAAATGGTGGCGCAGCATGCAGTCCATGTGCGTGCAACCCATTATCGTCTGTGTCGACCTCTCCGTAGATATCTTTCGGAGATGTCCGAGCTGTTCTTTTATCATGAGATGCCTGTAGCCATGCGTTCGCCTCCACTCTCCCAGTGACAAAATCGAGCTATTCACAGGTGACACGGACAAACTTTATTCATTGCTTGGATAACCGTGTGATGTCGCGTTGTGCAACTTGCTTGCCAATTGGATTATGCTTCCACGGGAGTACTTAAAATATCAGTTATGGCCCTGCTTGTTTTGTGACCAAAATTTATCATGCCATAGATTTGGCAAGCAAAAGTTGGGTAAAAAAATTCTATTGGCAAGCCAAGTGTGATTGATTGGCAAGTTCCGGTAGCAAACCAAATCTCTATCTCTATAATTAAAACATTCATAATTATTCCGTCCACAGGTGCGACACCAAAGCCGCTCCATACAATCAGATCAGGAAGGCAACGCGCACTCGTTCCATGTGATCAGCTCAATCCCTATAACAGACGCAGCAAATTAGGAAGGCAAAAATCAATTTCCGTAACAATCGTGATCAATTCCGCGATCACCCCACGCCGTCAATCACGCGAGACTGCGCCGTCACCTGCACCGCGACCTCCCTAGCACTCTGCAGTCGCACGGCACCGCGTCCTCACCTCATCGTGCCTGGCCCTCGCGCCACCTTCGCCATCACACACGCCGTCCGCCAATCAACGCCATCGTTCAATCGCGCCATGTCCACGTCCTGCCCCGTACCGGCCCCGTTTGACGCCCCGTCATGTCCCCATCGCCTCGACCCCGCTGGAGCGCTCGTCGCCTCACCGCCCTGCCCGCTGACGCTGGCATACCCTGTCACGACGCCGAGCTAGCGCCGAGCACCCACCAGGTATGCCACCGCGGGCTCAGGTCTCCACCACCGCTGACACGAGCCAGGCACGCGGAATCAAGACGTCGCTCCGATGTCCGTTGCAACATATCGCTGATCTCGCCACCAGCAATCCGCGGAGCCTGCAATAGATCGGTGATCATGGCAAGTGGCCGAGCTCCTTAGCGTGAACCACCAGCCCACCACTACCAGCTGGGCAGCACAAGCATCACGCCCGTGAACTCCTGCGCTGCACCGCCATTGCCAGGCGTGAGCTCGCTCCGGGGAACAGCCAGTCCCAGCCTTGCTCCTCTGCCCTTGGTAAGCCACAGGTGAGCTTCCCCGCACCCGTGCGCTCCTTCTCCACGCATGTGCACGCGCAAGGCACACTGCGCAACCGCAAGCTCGCGTTGCTAGGAAATGGCCACCGAGCACCGGTCGTGCTCTGTTTCGTGCTCTGCTTTGCACGAGCGTTCCTAGCTTGTTAGCTTGATGACATTAGGATGACATGTCCACACTTTCTTGTTGTTTTCCTTCAAAAGAATAAAAGGGGAAATACATTGGAAATACAAGGACCCATACCCTTCAGCATGGACTCGGTCCATGGTGGACCGCTCACAAACCACACCGCCGATCCATGGTTCATGGACCTGTTAGTGTTTTGTTTTTTATGTGGACATTCTAATAAACATCCTGTTAGTTGTTAATAATTTTTTGAGGATGTTTATGAAACTAGAATAGTCTCCCTTTGCATGATCGGTTATCGAGACCATAGTGTTTATAATTACATTTTTCATTACACCATGGTCAACTACTCAACTAGAAGCTAAATGTGCTCCTTTTCTTTTTTTTCTATCTCTGCAATATGGCAATGCTTTAGATTTAGTGCATTATGGATAGTTTAGAGTGAGCTCATTTGTTTGAACAAGAACATATGTCGTGTTGTTTGGGTAATTTGTAGTAAGTTTGTTTGGTTTTAGTCCATCCATTTTGGTTGGAATTTTGAGCTTTTTGCACTGCCTAATGATCGTCAATTCAGTCCTCATCCTGCCATGCAAACCAACTGCAGCTTGTATTCTTGCAAAGCACGTTCTCTTAGTTGAACTATTGAAAGATTATATTCTTAATTGTAGAATAAATTCTAAAACATGTATTGTAAAACACAAACTTGTTATGATTATCTTTCCGTAGCACTTGATTCCTAAAGAAGTACAAGCTTATCTTTCGCGTATCGTAGGCATGAAGTGATGCGACAATTGAAGTTGATGTTTTAGTTTTGCATTCAAATTTAGAGTTATATTTTAACTATCTATCTTTCGTGAAGACTTATGTAATATTGATTGGAATATTATGATTACAGTATCTATTTTAGATAACAGTATAACACACGCTCATACATATATTATCGTGGTATTATGTGTTCCCATTGCAACGCACGGGTATTTACCTAGTAAGGGCAAAAAATCATGGCTTGCCAAATCTTTGCTTACGTATTTTGAAAGCGGATCAAGCAATATGTTCGTGTAGGGGCACGTGAACCCGGCCCAAAAAAGAGGTCAATTGGGCCACATAAAGATCTTTTTGACAGGACTTGAGCTTCTCTAAAACAATTAAGCCAGGGGAAAGCTACGTTTTGATGATTGGATCAAGCAATATGTTCGTGTAGGGGCACGTGAACCCGGCCCAAAAAGAGTGTAACACCCTCAGTGTTACATTGTACTGTTCTTGCTAAAACATTGCATGAGCATCATATTTATGTGCATATGTGTACAACATGAATTATAAATCAATGTTAGGCACTTGAAACATTTATGCGAAACATGAAACAATGTTACGTGTCATGTCACTTGATTGAATTTTTGTCGAACAACAATGTTATAGAACGTTTTTATGAACGGCGATGAAACATGTGTGGTCGAGGGCAAGGATAGCTGGTTAGTCCATCAAGTGGGTCAGATTTGGGATTCGACGCGAAACCATTCAAAGTTAAGTCGTTCCGCATAGGTTTGAAAGAAGGTCGACGAAGCCACCTTTGGCAATAATTGTAGAGCGATCGGCTTAGGAAGTGGTACGATACCTTGACTCCGATCGAGAGCCCAACGTACCCTCTTATGCATCGAACAGTTGGTTTGGCCTTTGGAGCATCGTGTACAAGTTTTCAAGCTGCTTTAAAAAGCATGCACGGCACATGACTTAGCTCTGGGCACGGTCACCACTTGGCCTAGCACCGCTACTGGCTTGCCAGCGCACTGCTGCGCCGGCCACGCCCCACTGCCACACTGGTCACATCCCACTACCGTGCCTGCGCGTGTACACACTCACTTGGCCATGTCACTATGGGCCTTGACCGCCTGCCACAGGGCTGGCCGCGACCATGACCACTGCCCGGCCTACCACCGATGCTGGCTCACCCAGCGCGTCAGAGCGCCGGCTGTGCCCTCGCTGTCGCCCGTGAACGCACTGGCCTTGGCTGCTGCTACCTTGGCTGCCTGCTGCCCTCGCTGGCGCTCGGGTTACTTCGCCGGCTGACGCGCTGCGTCCAGGGCGCCGACCGTGCCTGTAGTGCCATGCCCTACTCTGCCCTGCTTTGGCCAGAGGTGGGCCAGAGGTGAGCCAGGTCTGCGCTATACGCCACCCGTCGCCATGCTGGCACTGCTCCCATTGACTCGCCTTGGCTGCACGCATGTGGAATGATCGCCTGTCTTCCCATCACCCGGTGTTGCGCTGCACTGTGATTGTCTTGTCCGGCGCTATCCGCGGTGACGCCATACCGCCCCTCGTTGGCTTGCAGCCTCAGTCTTGTGGACAGCCGCCTAGGCATGCCTCGCTGTCTCCGTCGTTCGGTGCACGGGTACATTGCGTTGATGACCACGGCTGTGCCAAGCCATGCTGCGCCAAAGCCCATGTCCTCGCTGTAGCCATGACCGGTGGGACCTCCTTCATTCAATTCACCGTGACCACAGCAATCTAATCAAATTCGTCGCAGCCTCGACTCCGTTGGGTAACTGGCCGCGCAACCGTCCCCACCTCACTACCTGTGTCCCCGTGTTGTGCCCTAATTTTGAAATGCCGTGCCATCGGGTCCATAAGACCGGGGTGGTCTGCGCCATCGGCTAACCACACAACCAAGGCACCCCGTGGTAATTCAGTGAACCACTAGCCCCGCTTTACCCTCCTAAGCACCTTGCGCACCTCGGTCATAGTGTTGCAGCAGTCCAGCCATCACTGACGCGGTCGTGCCATCACCGGGCGTCGTCGCATCGTCGGTGCGCACGCGGCTAACTCACCTCGGGCCTTCTTTGACCAGACCGTCACCTCACTTGTTAGTGGTGATGGTATGTAGCTTAGCCTTTAGTGGGTAGACCTCACTTAGTAGTTTAATAGATGTACTTCTAGGTTAAGAGTTGTTGTGTCATATTATTAAACATGGCATCATCATTTCATGTAGATCACGAACTGGTAGACTTCGTGCCCGTCGGCGAGCCGGAGTACGACGAGGTGATCGAGGAGTACGAGGAGGAGATCCTCATGCAGGAGGAAGCCCAGGAGCCTATTGGTGATGACCCTGCTGACCTGGCGCCTGCCCAAGGCAAGCCCCGAAGCATAAGCCATATTTTTATGATCACTGAATATATATATGTGATGTGCATGTAAGTTACAGGCATTTTATGGAAACTACCTGCATAAACATATCTACCCATGAGTCCTACTAGCATAGGTCGAGTAGCTGCTATGCTCAGGATATCGGTAGCATGAGTAACCTGCCGTTACTCGCAAATAGGTAATAAAATGTGGACACTCATGATAAAATGGTGGAAAGGAAAATGGTGACCGAACAGGGATATGGATTGGGTACTAATGGGTGTAAGGGGTTGTGTCCTACGGCCAATAGGGCATGGCTTGGTTACACTTTTTTTCCCTATTCATGTCGATTAAGGACCGGTCGTTGCATATGGCTCTAGGCAAGTCACAGATTTATTGTCCCGAGTGCATACTTGGGTATGGGCGTAGGGAAGACTTGTTGCTCTCTTGTCGTGGATCCGGCTCTTTCCGAACCGACTGATTGGAGGCGGGGATGGTGGAGGTCCTTGCACCACACGGAGTTCGGGACTCAGGAGTGGGGGCTTACAGTCTAAATTTGGACGGGGACCTGAACACCCGGGATAGGAGAGTGATGGGTTAGTCCTGCTTGTGCCTAGGGTACAAGCGGGGCGTGTGTTTCGGGGGCACCCAGCTGGGCACATTGATTCATGAATCGCCAGGAAATCTGGTACGGCTTGTCTGCGGTTTAGCACCGTAGTAAGAACTTAAAGTTGAAAGGAGAAGAAATGGAACTGATTGTTCAACTCTTGCTTGAAAGTAGAATAGGTGCTTATATAGACGGGCTAGATGATAACTTAATACGGCTGATAATAATAATACATAAAAAAGGACTCACTATTAGTATTGCTTTCTGCTAAAGAAAACCAGCAAACCATAAAGCCTATCATATTCCTTGGAGTCAGAAAATTATTCCCACTAGTCGGGTAAGTCTTGCGAGTACATTGTGTACTCAGGGTTTATTTACCCCTGTTGTAGGTGACGCTTGAAGAGTACCTTTGTGTGGAGGATCCTTCTGATGGGCTCAGACGAAATCCTTGCCCCTACCGCTAGATATTATTTTTAAATTCCGCTGTTATTATTCCGCACTCTGGTATTTGGTATTGTAATAATATACTTTTAAGAAACTCAGATGTATGAAATGGACTTGTATTGTAACTCGTTCTCATTATTGAATCCTTAGGAAAAATGTGGATCTTTCGGGTTCTCCCTCGGGGTGTGCCCGACGGACACCGCTCGTTGTAGCTTGCTTTCGGGGTGCTTAGTGTCTGGTGGAAGACGAGCGCCTCTGTAAGTATGCTATTTCAGGCAGTTCTGCCATAGTTGGTACCAGAGCCAATAATGGTTATGAGTTTTATCACTCTTTTTCAAAACTTAAAAATTTGACCAACAAAAGCTTTGCAAAAAGTAGGATGCGATTACATTATGTAAATAAGTATAAGCCCTAGCAATATGGTCTATCTAGGATAGCGGCACTGGTTTTATCTAATCAATTTTCTGCAGGTACACTGACTTACGTTACGTAAGAAATCTCTTAGTATCGTGGAAAGTGAGTGTGTGATGTGCCGAAAATTTTACGAATGCCGCTATATTCTAGCTTGAGTGAACGTATAGGTCAAAGCATGCATCATGATAATAGCATCTTACTTCAACTGAAATCCCCTTTCACGTATAATTGAATTAGTAAATTGATAGGACTAACTAACAAAATGCTTTAATAAATGTGCTGTCATCCCTCTGATTCCTTGCTTCTAATCGGGAAGGGTGTTCTAATGGATGGTTCATTTCTCTTGCAGATGAATCTAAGGTCTGGATGTGGGAGCACTAGTTCTAGGGTGGCTCACGAGGGCCAGGGTGACAGTGGCCGGGCCATTGAGCGCGGCAGTGGGGGAGGTCAGGAGGTTCCACCTCTAGATCCTCATCCTTTCTCGCCGCTGCCACCGCCTCCGCTGATGACTCCTGTAGAGATAATGGCAGAGTTGTTGGCTACTCGCCGGGAGTTAGCTCCTGCTCGCCAGGAAACAGCTTGTGCCATGGACATTATGGCATAGGCTATTGCGGGCCTCGCCCACGAAGGCCACGGGGGTCACGGTGGGAATGGGGGTGGTGCCCGTCATCCTAAGGGACCATCCTCCTACCAGGACTTCCTCAAGACTCACCCACCCACCTTCACCCCATCTAATGAGCCTCTGGAGGCGGAGCACTAGCTTCGCACTATGGAACAGAAGTTTCGGCTCCTCGGAGTGGCCGACGAGCAGAAGGTGAGCTTTGCAGCACAACAGCTTTTGGGGTTTGCTGGTGCATGGTGGGACACCTTCCAGGCCATGGAGCAGCCGAATCATCCAGCAACATGGCGGAAGTTCTCCACCATATTCCGAGAGTTCTTTATCCCTGCTAGTGTCATCAACCAGAAGGTGACTGAGTTCCTGGAGCTGCGCCAGGGGAACAAGATGGTGATGGAATATATGAACAAGTTCAATCACTTGGCTCAGTATACTGGTAGTCAGGTGGATACTGATGACAAGAAGAAGGACTGCTTCTTTCATGGTCTAGCTCCCCTCCTTCAGGAAAAGCTGTACACGGTGAACTATCAGACCTTTGGGGCTCTAATGAATGCTGCCGTTGCTATGGAGGGTTTTCAGTGGGAATCCTAGGCTAATTGGAAGAGGAAGCGGGTGGTAGCTAGATTCTCTGGCCACCCTCACACACAGAAGATACAGGTTGTCCGGTGAGGGCCCTATCAATCATCCGGCGGGCCTTCGTTCTGGCAACCCTAGCAGACTTCGCAAGCTTCCTCTACATAGTACCGTGCACCACCGCAGCAGGTGTAGCCGTAGCAGTCTCAGGGACAATAGGTCCAACCTTGTCAGGGGTTTGGGAACAGGCCAGGAGCTTGCTTCAAGTGTGGCAAAGATGGCCACTATGCCAGAGCCTGTCCCTAGAACCAGCTAGCTCAGTCAGCTCAACCGTCTGCAAATTCCAGGCTTGTCAAGAGGACCATCATTAAGAAGAAAGTGCCCAGCAGGTTTGGCCAGGTGCACTTCACAGATGCTGCACAGGTTTTGCAGTAGGAGCCGGTGATGGCTGGTATGTTTACCATCGACTCCCGTCCAGCTTTGGTGTTGTTCGATTCTGGTGCATCACATTCCTTTATGAGCATGGGGTTTGTAGAGCGGCACAACTTATCACTTATGGCAATACCGTATGCCTATAAGATCTGTACTGTGGGTTCACAATTGTTCATCAATACCCACACAGATACAGTAAGTTTGGTATTAGCCACCCACACTTACCGCCTATAGTTTATGGTCATGCCTGGGCAAGGCATTGATGCTATTCTTGGAATGAACTGGTTGCGGGTGTATGGGTAGTATTGGATATGCAGAGAAGTGTGGAGTTATGACTTTCTTCTTCTAAGGATAGGATGTCTCTTATTGTACCCTCAGATCTAGTCTTACCTATTGCTACCCATGCTGAAGCCTCTCTTGATCTTACCTCCATTCCGGTAGTATGTGAGTTCCTGGATGTTTTCCCTGAAGATCTTCCTAGGTTGCCACCGGACCGTGAGGTAGAATTCTCCATTGAGCTTGAGCCTGGTACTGCTCCCATCTCCAGATGCCCATACCGCATGGCTCCAAGAGAACTAGCTGAAATGAAGAAGCAGCTAGAAGAATTAATGGACAAAGGTTTCATCCATCCTAGTTCTTCACCATGGGGTTGTTCGGCTATTTTCGTGAAGAAGAAGGATGGTACCTTGTGGATGTGTGTGGATTACCGCCCCCTTAATGCGGTAACCGTTAAGAACAAGTATCCTTTGCCCCGCATAGATACTTTATTCGACCAATTAGCTGGTGCTAAGGTGTTCTCGAAGATAGATCTCCGATCAGGCTATCATCAAATCAAGATCAGGCCACCAGATATACCAAAGACAGATTTCTCTACTAGATATGGGCTGTATGAGTACCTAGTGATGTCTTTTGGTTTCACCAATGCTCCTGCCTTCTTCATGTACCTAATGAATTCGGTTTTCATGCCAGAGTGAAAGGACCTAGGATGCCGCCTAGAGGGGGGTGAATAGACGTTTCTGAAAATTAACACCTTTACATGCGAAAACAATAAGTAAAGGGAGTTTCCAAATTGGAAACTCCAAATAAAGAGTAGTACCACCCCTCACAAGTTAGCCACATAGTGTACAAGGTATAAATAATGTATCTAGAAGCTATAATCCTGCAACACAAAGTTAGAACTAAAAATAAATATTTTCAGCATAGAGCTCTAATACCGGATGTGTCCGGTATGAATACCGGACGTGTCCGGTATGCATGGTTTCTGCAGAACAGCCCCGAACTTGCTCCTTTTCATTTCTATCTTCAAACCAAACTATAGGTACCTACTAGAGATATCAATATACACAGAGAACCTGCACAAGAGCTAGAGCAACACAAATATCAAATGAAATGCGAATTGAGACACGATATTTGTTTTACCGAAGTTCGGACTCGTTCGAGTCCTACTCTCCGTTGAGGGGGCTGTGGGCGACCCAGCGAAGGTCAGCCCTAGAGGGTACCATGAAGGTCACTCTAGCTGGAGTCTTTTCCAACTCCTTTTCCTCCTTCCACTAAATGATTCCAAGGCGGTGGAATCGACCGTTACAAACTTTCCGTGGCACACCACAATCTCTCGGGTGCTCTCCGGCGACGCCTAACTGTCTAGGACCAAAGAGTCCAAGAGTAACAAATGCGAATCATGAGATTGACAATATGCACAAGTGCTCAAGTGGTGGCTTGCTCTCTTTTTCAAATTCTCTCTTAACCAACAAATGGATTTTGCAATTTGTATCACACACTCACTAAGAGAGGGTTTAGGAGAGTTGGCAAGGCTCAAAAACGTGTGTGTATCTCAGTAGAATCAGCAGCCTCCAAAGGTAACACTTACCGGACAACCAGTCATTTTATAGCCGTTGCCATACCGGACAACCAGACATTTTATAGCCCCCTTGAAAACTTGGGGTATTTAAAGCCCCCTTGAACACTTGTGCATATTGTCAAACTAGTCATTTTATTTAAAGCCCCCTTGGGGTATTTAAAGTAGAATCAGCAGGCTCAAAAACTTGGGGTATTTAAAGCCCCCTTGAAAAACTAGTCATTTTATAGCCGTTGCCATACCGGACAACCAGACATGTCCGGTAACACTTACACTGCGCCAACGGTAACTAAGTTACAGTGAAGTTGTGAGGTGTCGAAACTCCCGATGAATGCCAGAACTCCCGACCGTCAGAACTCCTGACTCACGTCGAAACTCCCGGCCCTCAGCAATTTTGAAAAACATGTAACTGAGTTAAAGTTAGTGAGGTGTCAGAACTCCCGATGAATGCCAAAACTCCCGACTCACGTCGGAACTCCCAACCCTCAAGGCTTTTGAAAACTAGCCGTTGGCCTCTGGTCATGCATACTGGGCACGTCCGGTATGACCAGAATAGTGAACCCTCCAAGACAGTTAAAGTGCGAGACGTCGAAACTCCCGACCATTGTCGAGACTCCCGACCGTTGGAACTCCCAACTTACGTCGAAACCCCCGACGAACCAACCCGAGAACAATAATTTTACCACTACTGGGTGAATACCGGACACGTTCGATATCAATACCGGACACGTCCGGTATTGCCAGACCAGCAAAAATAAAGTTAGCTCTTTTGTCGCTCAAATACTCAAAACTCACATGGGTTGGCTTGAGCACTTATGAAACATTATCTATCAACATGATGCATCCCTCTTAATAGTACGGCATACCTATTAAACTCAAGATAAAAGGAAAAATAAATTTATACCACTTAAGTTGATCTATTTTGAATTGATGCCGTCTCTTTCATTCTTCATCAAGTAAGGGTGCTAACATGTTGATATTGATCTTTTCACTTGAGCATAGCCATCTTGAGCATGTGACTTGATTCCATTCATCTAATTTGAATAATCCCAAATGTATCAAGTCACTTCCATCAAACACTCCAATAGTGATTTGATCCTCCACATAAACATGAACATCATAGCTTGATTAGTACCTCAACTAAATGCAAGTACTTCCTTCTTCACCCTAGCTAGGTTCTTCGGCCGCCAAGTCGTCGCTTGCCCTTCACCCTTGCTTAGTACCTCGAAGCCTTTCCTTGCTATTTTCACTATCTCAAGCCATCATGTCACATCTTGTGTTGAATCATCCATTCATGTATTGTTATCTTTTTCATTTCAATTTAGCAAACTTCAAGTATGAGACCAATCCATATGCAATCCCTTATGTCTCATTAAATAATTATTATAAGCTTGCTTTCACATAGAACATGGAAATCCCACAATAAATAAGTCTTTGCATGAATTCTATTTGCATTGTTGTCTTGTGCTTGAACTAGATTGTTTACATAACAACACATCATTTTGGCTTTCATTAAGTACCTATGAGATGACCTATTACCCGTCTACACTTAGCAAACAGGTTAGTCCTTTAATCATGTTGTCATTCAATCATCCAAAACCCACTAAAGGGCTAGATGCACTTTCACGGAGCTAGATAAGTTTGTGGTGATTTTCATTGATGACATCCTAATCTATTCCAAGAATGATGAAGAGCATGCTCGACACATCCGGATAGTACTAACTCGACTAAGGGAGCACAAGTTGTATGCAAAATTCATCAAGTGCGAGTTTTGGTTAGATCGAGTGCAGTTTTTGGGGCATGTGTTGACACCTGAAGGCGTTTCTGTAGATCCCAGCAAGGTGCAAGATGTATTGGATTGGAAGTCTCCCAAGTCTATGCATCAGATTCGTTAGTTCCTAGGTCTAGCTGGGTACTATCGGTGTTTCATTCCTGATTTCTCCAAGATAGCCCAGCCCATGACCAAGCTACTCCAGAAAGAAGCTAAGTTTGATTAGAGCCCAACTTGTGAAAAAGCTTTTCAATCTCTGAAGACTTTTCTAACCACTGCTCCTGTGTTGGCCCAACCAAATATTGATAAGCCCTTTGATGTATACTGTGATGCCTCGAAGACGGGGTTGGGGTGTGTGCTTATGCAAGATGGGCGTGTGATAGCTTATGCTTCGCGCCAACTGAAGAAGCACGAGGTGAACTACCCCATTCATGACTTAGAGCTGGCTGCTGTGGCCCACGCTCTGAAGATTTGGAGGCATTATCTGTTGGGCAACAAAGTGCACATCTTCATAGACTACGAGAGCCTCAAGTATATTTTTACTCGGTCTGAGCTGAACATAAGGCAAAGGAGATGGTTAGAGTTGATAAAGAATTATAATTTGGAAGTCCATTATCACCCAGGAAAGGCCAATGTTGTAGCAGATGCTTTGAGCCAAAAGTCACATCAGGTTGAGAAAATAGCTTTGTCTCTCAACCACACAGAGGTGCTAGCTCATATTGCATTGACCTCAGAATTACTAGAGCAGATTATTCAAGAGCAAAAGGAAGACCTCGAAGAGATTTCTCACATTAGGAAATTGATGGCCAAAGGTCATGGCCCTCACTTTAGCATTGATGAGCAGGGGGTCATGAGATACAAGGATAGACTGGTGGTTCCTTCCAATGAAGAGCTGAAAAGAAAATTTTTGAATGAAGCTCACCATTCAAAGTTGTTGATTCATCCTAGCAGTAACAAGATGTATCATGATCTACACCACTTGTACTGGTGGTCTAACATGAAGCAGGACATCACCCGGCACATCACAGAGTGCGACACTTGTGGCAGGGTTAAAGCAGATCATATGCATACCCCTAGATATCTGCAGCCCTTGCCCATTCCCGTTTGAAAATGGGAGGATATTTCCATGGATTTCATTATGGGTTTACCCCGCACATCCATAGGCTACGATTCTATCTGGGTCATTGTGGACCGTATCACTAAGTCTACTCACTTTATCCCAGTGGACACTAGATATATTGCTAAGAAGTATGCTGAGATATATTTCAATCCGATTGTGACCCTACATGGAATTCCTCTTACTATCATTGTCTCTCGTTTCTAGGAGCAACTGTAGCACTGTCTGGGTACCCATCTTCTTAGAAGCTCAGCATACCACCCACAAACTAATGGTCAAACTGAAAGGGTGAACCAGGTGCTTGAGGATATGTTGCGGGCTTGTACCATTTCTTTTCCTGAGAAGTGGGATAAGTGTTTGAAGTTAGCTGAATTTTCATATAATAACAGCTATCAGGAAAGCATCCGCATGGCACCATTTGAAGCTCTATACGGAAGGAAGTGTAGGACGCCACTCAACTGGGTTGAAGTGGGAGACCACGGATACTTTGGGCCGAAGCTCATCCAAGTGGCCCGGGATCAAGTGAGCATTATTCGGAGTCACTTGAAGGCAGCTCAAAGCCGATAGAAAGCTTATGCTGATAAGCGGAGAAGGCCCTTGGAGTTTGTAGTGGGAGATTATGTATATCTCAAGGTGTCTCCTATGAGAGGGGTGCATCGGTTTGGCATTCATGGTAAGCTAGCCCCTCAATATGTGGGTCCATATCAGGTGTTGGAGCAATGTGGTCTAGTTGCTTACCGTCTACAACTTCTAGATATTCTATCTGCAGTGCACAATGTGTTTCATGTATCACAACTGAAGAAGTGTTTGCGGGTTCCTGATGAAGCGGTGGAAATGGAAGGACTTTCCCTCCAGCCTGATTTAACTTATGTGGAGCACCCTATCAAAATCTTGGATGAGAAGGAGAGAGTGACTAGGAACAGAGTGATAAAATTCTACAAGGTGTAGTGGCAAAATCATTCAGAGGCTGAAGCCACTTGGGAACAAGAGAGTTGCCTATTGCAGCATTACCCTCACCTTCTCACCGGCTCGAATAGTTAGTGCTGCGCCAAAAATGTATTCACTGTCTCTTTCTCACACTAGGCACAGGAAATCTCGGGTCGAGATTTTATTTTAGGGGGGTAGATTTGTAACACCCTCGGTGTTACATTGTACTGTTCTTGCTAAAACATCGCATGAGCATCATATTTTATGTGCATATGTGTACAACATGAATTATAAATCAATGTTAGGCACTTGAAACATTTATGCGAAACATGAAACAATGTTACGTGTCATGTCACTTGATTGAATTTTTGTTGAACAAAAATGTTATAGAACGTTTTTGTGAACGGCGATGAAACATGTGCAGTCGAGGGCAAGGATAGCTAGTTAGTCCATCAAGTGGGACGGATTTGGGATTCGACGCAAAACCATTCGAAGTTAAGTCGTTCCACGTAGGTTTGAAAAAAGGTTGACGAAGCCTCGGCCGTGCGGACAGCCACCTAGGCACGCCTCGTTGTCTCCGTTGTTAGGTGCACGGGTACGTTGCGTTGACGACCACGGCTGTGCCAAGCCATGCCATGCCAGAGACCATGTCCTCGTTGTAGCCATGACCGGCGGGACCTCCTTCATTCAATTCGCCGTGACCGCAGCAATCTAATCAAATTCGTCATAGCCTCGGCTCCGTTGGGTAACTGGCCGCACAACCGTCCCCACCTCACTGCCTGTGTCCCCGTGCTGTGCCCCAATTTTGAAATGCTCTGCCATCGGGTCCATAAGACCGGGGCGGTCTGTACCATTGGCTAACCATGCAACCAAGGCACCCCGTGGCAATTCAGTGCACCACCAGCCTTGCTTTACCCGCCTGAAAACCCTACGCACCTCGGTCGCAGTGTTGCAGTAGTCCAGCCATCACCGACGTGGCCGTGCCATCACTAGGCGTCGTCGCATCGTCGGTGCGCATGCGGCCAACTCACCTCAGGCCTTCTCTAGCTAGACCATCACCTCAAGGGTCTCCGTGGGTAGTTCCTCGAGCTCGCTAGCTATTTGTTTTGCTTTGTTGTCACTGTGGCTCACGGGAACGTACCCGCCATCGCAGGTCAGGGATCACCATCGGGGAGAGAGCCTGGGATGACGCCCCTGTTTGCCGTAGCACTTCCAGCCGCTGTGTGTTGTCGTGGAGGTAATCATCGGCCCCTTAGCTAGGCCTTAGAGGCTCGGGTGATGCCAGTGTGGCCGCCCGTTGCCCGTGCCGTTGCGCTAGTGCGCGCACGGGTGCCGAGGGACGTCGCTGTGGTAAAGAAGGAGAAAGGGGATGGTGCAGCTATAAAACCATAGACTAAAGGAATAGTGTCTTAAAGCTCGCAGTGAAGACCGAGTAGATCGAGGGTGTTTTTGCGTAATTGCCGCCGCGCGCAGGTTTTCCCCCGTCACGGGCTGTTGGCCGGCTGGGCCGTGCCCCCACGTGGGTTGCACTGCGCTGGCGCGCGCGTCGCGCCATGGCGGGCCAAGCCGCGCGTGTGGGCTGAGGTGTAGAATTAGGTTTTCTTAATTTCCAGAAGAATAGAAATGTTTATTTATTTTAGTTATGAGTCAAACTTTGATAAATCGTAGTAAATTGCGTAGTTGTCCAAAGATAGTTAGACTAATTTTGTTAGGTTCGCAAAAATACCATCTACTTGATAGTACATTTGGATTACAGTTAGCTATGACAAGTATTAGGTCATAAATTCAAAACTAGAGAGCTAATATTAGGTAGGTTAATACTTGTAGGAATATTTGTGGATAATTGGTGATAGATATAGCCACACAAAAAATTTACAGTAGGTCCACTAGGTTGTCATGTACTTGCTGTAAATTTTGTAGCCTTAGAATGGGTTATTAAATAAAATAGCTATTACTCTTGTTTTATTATATCTATATTAAATCGGTATTAGGAGTAAGAGTACATATAGTTGCTATAAGAATGAATGTCATGTTTTGTACTTGTTAGTGGTGAAGGTATGTAGCTTAGCCTTTAGTGGGTAGACCTCACTTAGTAGTTTAATAGATGTACTTCTAGGTTAAGAGTTGTTGTGTCATATTATTAAACATGGCATCATCATTTCATGTAGATCACGAATTGGTAGACTTCGTGCCCATCGGCGAGCCGGAGTACGACGAGGTGATCGAGGAGTACGAGGAGGAGATCCTCGTGCAGGAGGAAGCCCAGGAGCCTCTTGGTGCTGACCCTGCTGACCCAGCGCCTGCCCAAGGCAAGCCCTGGAGCATAAGCCATATTTTTATGATCACTGAATATATATGTGTGATGTGCATTTAAGTTACAGGCATTTTATGGAAACTACCTACATAAACATATCTACCCATGAGTCCTACTAGCACAGGTCGAGTAGCTGCTATGCTCAGGATATCGGTGGTGTGAGTAACCTGCCATTACTCACAAATAGGTAATAAAATGTGGACGCTCATGATAAAATGGTGGAAAGGAAAATGGTGACCGGGCAGGGATATGGATTGGGTACTAGTGGGTATAAGGGGTTGTGTCCTGTGGCCAACAGGGCATGGCTTGGTTACACTTTTTTCTATGTCCGTGTCGATTAAGGACCGGTCGTTGCATATGGCTCTAGGAAAGTCACATATTTATTGTCCCGAGTGCATACTTAGGTATGGGCGCAGGAAAGACTTGTTGCTCTCTTATCGTGGATCCAGCTCTTTCTGGACCAACTAAATGAAGGCAGGGATGGTGGAGGTCCTTGCACCACACGGAGTCCGGGACTCAGGAGTGGGGGCTTGGAGTCCAAGTTTGGACGGGGACCTGGACACCCGGGACAGGAGAGTGATGGGTTAGTCCTGCTTGTGCCTGGGGTACAAGTGGGGCATGTGTTTCGGGGCACCCAGCTAGGCACATTGATTCGTGAATCACCGGGAAATCCGGTACGGCTTGTCTACGGTTTAGCACCGTAGTAAGAACAGAAAGTTGAAAGGAGAAGAAATGGAACTGATTGTTCAACTCTTGCTTGAAAGTAGAATAGGTGCTTATATAGACTGGCTAGATGATAACTTAATACGGCTGATAATAATAATACATAAATAAGGACTCAATATTAGTATTGCTTTCTGCTAAAGAAAACCAGCAAACCATAAAGCCTATCATATTCCTTGGAGTCGGGAAATTATTTCCACTAGTCGGGTAAGTCTTGCGAGTATATTGTGTACTCAGGGTTTATTTACCCCGGTTGCAGGTGATGCTTGAAGAGTACCTTTGTGTGGAGGATCTTTCTGGTGGGCTCAGACGGAATCCTCGCCCCTACCGGTAGATGTTATTTTTAAATTCCGTTGTTATTATTCTGCACTCTGGTATTTGGTATTGTAATAATGTACTTTTAAGAAACTCAGATGTATGAAATGGACTTGTATTGTAACTCGTTCTCATTATTGGATCCTTGGGAAAAATGTAGATCTTTCGGGTTCTCCCTCGGGGTGTGCCCGACGGACACCGCTCGTTGTAGCTTGCTTTCGGGGTGCTTAGTGCCTGGTGGAGATGAGCGCCTCCATAAGTATGCTATTTCGGATGGTTCTGCCACAAAGAGGCCAATTGGGCCACATAAAGATCTTTTTGACAGGACTTGGGCTTCTCTAAAACAATTAAGCCAGGGGAATGCTACGTTTTGATGATTTTGGTTTCCAGTAAAAATAGCTTCGGCTTCACTGTGTTTGGCTTTATTTTGGGTTCATAAGCCATTCTCATGTTTGCATGTTTGGTATAGTTTTTGATCAAGCTGACAGAGAAGCCTAAAAAAACCTAATCCTATATATGTTCAACACAGGGCCGAGCCAGCAAAAATCGAGGCCCTGTACCAAACTCTAAAATGAGGTCTACCTCCCTAAAAAATAGGACTATAAATAAGATATATGATATATATCACAATAAGATATATAAAAAACTGTACCTATTCGACTCTTGCTTTCATAATCTTTTACTTGAAATGCTTCATTCTTTTAGTGTTCCTTTAAATGAAATCTTCAATGATATGCTCATAATCAATCTTCTCCAGCACTTCACTCTCAAGTGCTATTGTGGCCAAATTATTAAGTCTTTGTTGTGTCATTGTCGAACGCAAATATGACTTCAATAGTTTCAATTTAGAAAAGCTTCACTCTGTCGATGCAACGGTCACATGAATTGTCAACAGAACTCTATATGCAATACTTGCATTGGGAAAACAGTCATGCCACTTTAGGAACTTTAGAATTTCAACAGGACCCATATTTTCTTTAGGAATGAAACCTTGAAGAAACTTCAACTCCACATACAAATCATTGGCATCAACATCAGATTTTTTGTCTTTTGTAAGGACAGCCCCAAGATTATCACAAGAAGATTTCAAACTCGTGTCATCTAATGACTGTAATGTTTCAGTGGTAAATAAGAAACCAAATTTTTTTTGGTAACTCTGGTATTGTTTAAATCTTCTTTTAAGTGAGGAAATTGCTTGATCAACAACAGGTACAAAATAGCTGATTGTAAATAGGTCCTCTACAGACTGTGTAGCAGCATTTGTGTCATCTAGGTTCTCATCAAAATGTCTCTTTCTTTTAATTTCTCTTCTTTAACGAAACGTTGTACCAATATCCATCTCAAGTGCAATTCCTTCGGCAATCTCTAATGCTTCTAAGAAACCAGTTTTCCTATAACCCTTGAAGAAAGAAATCAGCCCTTGCACTTTCTCAATAGCAACATCAATAAGCATATCCTTTGCTTGCAAGTGTTTGCTTACTAAATTAACGGCATATAATACCTCATACCAAATGACTATTGCCACTATAAATTCATACTCTCCAAGTTCATTGTTTGCCAAGCCCTTAGCCTCACTGCTTGTTTTTGGATCATTATCAACATCAGATACCTGAAATTGAAAGGAAGAAAATATGTGTTATAATTGGAGATAGCCAAAATAAGTACATCATTATCAAATATCAATACAACAATATTGGGCACCTGAAGTAGAGCCTCTCAAATGTCTGTGCATTGAAATCTAATAGCTTTAACACTTTCAACATGACTCTCCTAACGTGTAGCTGATACTGACTTGAGAGTCAATCCTGATATGTTATCTTTCAGAATCTATCATTTCTTTGTAGAATTAGCAAAAGTTGTATAGATGCGTTGGATGATTCCAAAGAAGTCCTTAGCTTCACCACAAGTCTTAGCCATATCACAAAGTGTTAAATTAAGGCTATGGCAACCACAAGCAGAATAGAAAGCACGAGGATTTACATCCAAAAGTTTCTTTTGTACCCCTTGATGTTTTCCTTTCATATTTGACCCATTGTCATAACCTTGTCCTCTCACATCATCTATATCAAGACCAAGGAGCTTTAGTTCATTCTCTAGCACATCAAAAAGTCCTTTCCTAGTTGTATCGTTGACATCCAAAAATCCTAGAAAGGATTTTTCTATGCTAAGTTGCTAACATCACTTGAAGATGAGTCAACATATCTTATAATTAAAGACATTTGTTCTTGGTGGCTTGCATCAGGAGTACAATCAATTATGACAGAGAAGTACTTTGCACTCTTTATTTTCTTAATAATTTCAGACTTAATAGCAAAAGCAAGCAAGTGTATCAACTCATTCTGAATCTTACAATCAAGATAATGAGCTTGAGTTTCCTCACTTGTAATACGACGAACATGTTCTTGAATAATTGGGTCAAATTCAGCCAACATCTCTACCAATCCCAAGAAATTCACATTGCTATCTTCATACAATTTGCTATTAGTCCCACGAAAAGCTAGATTATGCTTGGCAAGAAATTTAACAATGTAAACAATTTTGAACAAAACTTTTCTCCAATGGTCCTTTTCTTTCTCGAGTTGTCGTTGAGCGGCTTTATCAATAGTTTGATCCTTTTGCAATCTACTACGCAACCCATACCAAGTTGTCATACTCAAAACATGATCTGCACTTGTCTCATGCTCTTTAAGTCTATTACCAAGATGTATCCAATCATTAAACTCCTCATTTGCCA
The DNA here is from genome assembly GCF_019320115.1 of Miscanthus floridulus. Taxonomy (NCBI): domain Eukaryota; kingdom Viridiplantae; phylum Streptophyta; class Magnoliopsida; order Poales; family Poaceae; genus Miscanthus; species Miscanthus floridulus. The sequence goes on along the minus strand of NC_089598.1, from coordinate 89,968,794 downwards.
ACTGACCTTTTCGATGGCCTTTTGTAAATAATTTACAACCAAAGCAAAAGACCCTATCGAGTTCCTTAGAATAGACAAGCCAATCCCTATCACAATGCTCTCCATTTGATAAAATTCTTGTATAGAATAGTGCAAAAAACCTTCTAGAATATCTATCCTTAGGACCTTTGTGAATTGATAAATCTCTTCTAGGGCCCTTCTTTGCTAAAATATCAATTTGTTTATGATCAAGGGAATCCCAATATCTAGGATCAAATATATCAGGCTGAAAGGAATCATCAACATCCGCAATTGGTGAAGTGTTCAAGTTAATACCAGTACTAGGGGCCCCAATGTTATTAGCATTGTTATCCATTTCAATGTTTGTGTTATCAATAAGAACTTCCTCGACCCCAACAATATTTTCTGTCTCTATCTGACCATCTCTAGGATCATTGTCATCATTATTATCAAGTGTAGTTCTATGTCCCTAACCAAGTGACTGATTATCGGTGGACACTTGTGACTCTTTTATAACAAATTTATCCATAGCCCCTTTTTGAGATTGAGTTAAATCATCTATTCTTTGTTTTTTCTTACGCTTTTGGTAACCAGATTCATACTTTCTAGACTGGTTTGCAGAAGACATGACTAGAATCTTAGAACACTAGATAATCCAGAAAAAAGATAACTGAACACCTAGATGGATCAATATTATATTAGTAATCACCCATCAACATTGATTAAAATATTGAAAAATAAAAATTAAGTGGACCAGATTAGTATACCTGGAGACTTGACGTACATCTATCCTGCTCCTGAGTCCTGTCGCTCTGTACTCCTGCGGGCTACAGACCTGGCGAGTGGCGACCGCCGACCGCCGACCGGTAGCAACTCCACACCGCTGTTCGCTCTGACGGCCGCCGTCCTATGACCTGTGGTCTTGCCGAGTCGGCGATAGGGAAGACGGAAGAGCGGAAGACGCGATCGGCCGATCGGGAAGAGCAAAACTACGGAAGCGAAACTGACGGATGGATGGAATAGAAGTCTGGGCTAAAAACTAGTGGGCTTCCTAGGCTAAGTGCTGGAAACTATGGGCCCCTGAAAATTGGGGGCCATGTTCCGTCGCACGGGCTGCACTCCCATGGGCTCAGGCCTGGTTCAACAGAGCTCATCATCGTCAGTTTCATGAGTCGGCGGTGATATTTGGCGGGCGATGACGAGCTTCATCACCGCCGGCTCAGGAACCGGCTGAGAAAACCAAATTAAAAAATAAAAAGGGTCCAATGACCGTTGCCGCCCACACCAATCGTCGCTCGCACACAGATCTAGGCCACCATCTCTACGCTCACTAGGAGGCCACCGCCGTTGACTGTATCTAGACCTCCACCATTGTTCTCACTACGCCATAGAGACACACCTCGTCGTTGCTACATGAGACACTCGTGTTGTCGCCCAGAAGGGGTAAAGCTCTAGTTTGGTTTCGGTAATTGAGTATTAACTAGCGTGGACTAATGATTTCATTGGAGATGATTAAGGTAGAGAGTCCACAAGATGTTGTCGAGCAAGGCAAGGAGCATGGTGGAGATGGTGATGACCACAAGATGCAAGTGCTCAACATGAATTTGATGGAGATGGATAGCAAAAGCCCAAAGGCAAACGTATATGCATATGGTGTTTGGTTTCACCAGCTCCCTGGTGTAGTAGAGAAGTTTTTGGTAGTGTTTAGGATAGATAGTCTTACTATTAATAAACGACCTCTAAAGCTATAGTGTCACTAGGCGAGAACTAATATTGCATATGTTTCTGCATTTACCGGAATCCTCCAGTGGTCACCGAAGGGTTCTTTAGTGTTACGTATTAGTCCGAACGTCTAAGATTGTCTCCAACAGCTTACCCAAACGGCGACGCAAACCTAAAATGGGTATGTACAGTGTTTTTGCGGTAGAAAAAATGACTCCAACAGAACACTCAAACAAAGCATGCATTTTGGGTACGAAGTCAGCCGGGACGCTTATTTGCGTCGTCTTTCACCGAGACGCAAAGTCTCTAGGCGGGACCGCGGCGGGGCAGGGCCGGCTCTACGAGGCGTGCTCGCCATGGGAGCACCTCCGGAGCCACCGGCCTTGGTTGCCTCGCCGGATCTGGGATCGCTCCCTCGCCGTGGGAGCACCTCAGGAGTGCGGCGAGGTGGGCCCGACGACGACGACGGCGGCGAGGCAAGGAGGGAGGCGGGCGGCGCTCACCGGATCTCGCAGGGAGGGAGGGAGGCCATGTAGAGGAGGGAGCTCACCGGCGGGGAGGGAGGCGGGCGGAGCTCGGCGGAGAGGGAGGCCAGGGCGCTCGACCTGCATGGATTCAGCCGCCTACTCGTCGATCTGGCCGCCTGCTCGTTGGATCTGCTCGCCGCGTGGAGCTTGAGGTAGAGAGGAGAGAGGGCGCGCTGGATCCGCCAGAGGGAGAGAGGAGGGAGCACCGACCGGCCTCCTAGGGTTGTCGTGCCGCCAGGGAATGCCGAGCGCGCGGGCCTGGGCACGCCATCGCAAAAGAGGAGGAGCAGCTTCGGAGCGCTGGCCACCCGCCACCGATGCGTCCGGCCGCCTGCGGGGGAAGCGAGGGGGGGTCCGCCCGTCAATGCCGGATGCAGGGGGCCCTCGTCGGTGCCAGTACCGAAAGGAGGGGAGGGGGCAGTGCCGCCGATGGGGTGGGGGCAGAGCCGTTGGCGGCGTTGCAGCCGGGGAAGTCCGTAGCGTGAAGAATAGGTGCGGCTTTTAGCTGTTGGAGAAGGCTAAGTTTTGGGTCCGCGAGTCTTTTCCTATACGTGACTCAAATCGTGAATAGGTATCGCGTTTGGGTTCCCGTTGCTGGAGACCGTCTATGTGTTGCAATTCTGCACTAACCGAAAACCTTTGGTGGCGTGCCGGAAGGTGAGTTCGGAGACTTCCATATCGACATTGTGGGGTCATTGGAAATGTCAGGTGAACCATGGACTTATGACCTCTTGATGAACCATCAGCACACAAAAGGAGTTGTTGGGTCGGTCCATGGTGGGATGGGTTCACTCTTTTGCTCTATCCCTGACAACGCCCCCCCCCCCCCCCCCCCCCCCCCCCCTCAGGCTAGAAGGCAGTACAACTGTATAAACAACAAATCAATGAAAACTTTCATCCAACTGTGATATTTTCCAACCATTTTGGCAAGAAATTTGGGGACCATCAATTGTTGAAGTTTAGAGATGACACATTTTCATTTAGCTATATTTTGCAAATGGAAATAGATTTAGGGATGTTATTAGATGAGAGCATAATTACTTTTCCTATTTACATCTAAGTTTATAATAAACAATAAGAAATACACTAGAGTAAATCTAAAACCCCATAATAACATTCTTCACCTCTAATCCATGTCGTGGATTGCCTAGTTCTTTTATGTTGGAGCTCAGCGACACCAAAAGCGTCGGAGCATCATCCTCAATGGCGGACCTTGGAGATGTCACGTGATCTAACGACACAAGAATTTTTTTTGTGCCATTAAAAAATATTTTCCCCCTTCATGAATCAACTAAATATGAACTACATGGAGAGAGAGCTACAATGTTGTGGTGCTAAAGAAAAGGTAAATAGACGCTTGTATAAATGGATAACATTATTTTAATTTGAAAGCAGGAAGGAGCAAGTGGGCCGTGGTCCCCGTGGATCAAATCGAAAGGGATTAATTAACATATGGGACAGTCCAAAATTTGAGTATTGGGCAGAGGAAAACTAACTAGACGTGGTAGTATAAACGAAGTCTAAACAACATATTTTGATAGATGTTTTTATGTGAGTCATTTAGCAAAGGCTCATATAAGGTGAGGGTCTGTCTACGAAATAAATGGAAGTTACCAAGACTCCACTTCTCGCAATAGAAAATAGGAGAGCCTCAACTATAGTTCAGATACTACACATTTTCGTTTAACTATGATTTGATTTGGTAAACTCGGAGAGAGGTTCAATCGAGATGAACTACGAAGGCAGGAGCCTGCGTCAACATTTTCCGAGAAAAACACACACCTCACTAAGGCCCCGTTTAGATTCCAAAAAATTTTGCGTAGTACTCGTCACATCAAATCTTGCGGCATATACATGGAGTACTAAATGTAGACGAAAAAAAAACTAATTGTACAGTTGGGTGAGAAATCGCGAGACGAAACTTTTGAACCTAATTAGTCCATAATTAGATACTAATTGTCAAATACAAACGAAAGTGCTACAGCATCCAAAATCCAAAAATTTTTGGATCTAAACGGGACCTAACTGTGCTCATTTTCGAATTTGGGCTGGGAGCTAACGTGACCGGACAGCCCACGAGTGGTGCGCAGTCGAAGCATTCCCCGCAGCAGCTCAACCACACTGCCCATTTCGCCTCCTTTAGTCCCACCTCGGGAAACCAACAAAAGGTAACGCAGCTTAAAGGTTCGGTCCTCACTCCTCACCTCGCCGAGCTTAGCTCCGCGAGCGGGGGCAATGGGTGATGTTGACGTTGCTGGTATGGTGGGCCTGGGGAGAGAGTGCTGTTGCTGAGCCCGCCCGTTCCATGGCTTCACAGAGCAGCGAGAACTGCCCGCTTCCAACGGTGGAAGGTTAACGGGCCGCTGCACCCTTGGCCCATATCAGGCTCCCAGCCTATTACAACGGAGCATCACCTTTTTAATTTTTTTATTCAAAAAATTCCCATCATTTCTTACCGGAGCTTGTGTCCCCCCATGGGGCTACATTTCATCACGACGCAAAGTAATACAAGTACCCTTTTTTATTCAATAATATTCTCTCAGGATATAATTTTCTTCCAGATGACTGTCATTATTAACTTTTTCATGTTTCCCGTGCTATTAGATTTTTGTCAAGTATATCAGCAGTTTTCATGCTGCATACAAAGTTGGGCGAAATTTATTCAAGTATCCAAAAAAAAAATGTACAGTGCCCGTGTGCTCAAAGCGTAAATTCTGTGTGCAGTTTGAGACCCACCGAGCAAGTTATGTGTGCTCAAAGCGTAAATTCTGTGTTTCACCGAGCAAGTTATTTTCAAATCTCTTTTTATTGGATAGGCTAGAGTTGAAACTCACCGAGCAGCTATTTTTAGTTCTAAGTAAGTTAGGGTAAGTTAGAGCTGAAACCTATCAAGAGCCCCATTCAATAGCTGCTTTTCAAGTACTCCTATTTAAACATAGATCTCTATGTATATCCTAAGCTTTTAAATCTCTTTTTATTGTCTTCCCTATGTCAATTTCGGTCTTCCTCTACCTCCCCTCATATTATTAGATTGGCTTAGGACTCCACAATGCACTGGTGTCTCTGGAGGTCTCCTTTAAACATGGCCAAACCACATAAACCGATGTTGGACAAGCTTTTCTTCAATTGGTGCTACCTCTAAGCGATCACGTATATAATCGTTCCGAACTCGGTCCATTCTTATATGACCACAAATCTATCGCAACATACGCATTTCTGCAACACTCAGTTGTTGAACATGTCGAATCTTTGTAGGCCAACATTCTGCTCCATACAACATAGCCGTCTAATCGCAGGTCTATAGAACTTGCCTTTTAGTTTTTGTGGTACCCTCTTGTCACAGATAATGCCAGAAGCTTGTCGCCACTTGATCCGCCCTGCTTTGATTCTATGGTTAACGTTCACATCAATATCTCCATTCCTCTGTAGCATTGATCCCAGATACCGAAAGGTATCCTTCTTAGGCACTACTTGACCTTCCAAACTCACATCTCCCTCCTCCTGTACAACTCCGCCAAAGTCGCATCTCATGTATTCGGTTTTAGTTCTGCTCAATCTAGAACCTTTAGACTCAAGGGTCTGCCTCCATAACTCTAGTTTCCTATTTACTCCCGCCTGACTTTCATCCACTAACACTACATCATTAGCAAACAACATACACCAAGGGATATCCCCTTGTATATTCCTGATAACCTCATCCATTATCAAGGCAAAGAGATACGGGCTTAAGGCTGACCCTTGATTAAGTCCAATTTTAATCAGGAAGTAATCTGTGTTACCATCGTTTGTTCGAACACTAGTCATAATATTGTTGTACATGTCCTTGATGAGGGTCACGTACTTTGATGGGACTTTATGTTCGTCCAAATACCACAACATAACATTTTTTAGTATCTTGTCATAAGCCTTCTTCAAGTCAATGAAAACCAAGTGGAGATTCTTCTTCTGCTCTCTAAACCGCTCCATAACCTGTCTTATTAAGAAGATTGCTTCTGTGGTTGACCTTCTGGGCATGAAACTAAATTGGTTTGTTGATATCTATGTCGTTCCTCATAGGCGATGCTCGATGAATCTCTCCCATAACTTTATAGTGTGGCTCATTAACTTAATTCCCCGATAATTAGTACAACTTTGGATATCTCCCTTGTTCTTGTAGATTGGTAACAATATGCTTCTTTTCCACTCCTCAGGCATCTTGTTCGATCGAAAGATATTGGTGAACATCTTGGTTAGCCATATTATAGCTATATCCCTGAAACATCTTCACACCTTGATTGGGATACCATCAGGGTCCATCGCTCTGACCTTCGATTCTTTAATCCTCCGCATAAAGCGTCTGTTAGTGTCATCAAACGAGTCGTCCAGCTGAACGGTGGTGTTCTCGTTCTCACCATTGAATAATTTATCAAAATACTCTTACCATCTATGTCTGATCTCATCCTCTTTCACCAAGAGCTGCTCCCTCTCATCATTTATGCACTTGACTTGGTTGAAGTCCCTTGTCTTTCTATCGCGGGCCCTAGCCATCCTATAAATGTCCTTCTCTTCTTCTTTCGTACTCAAACGTCGGTAAAGGTCCTCATAGGCCTGTCCCTTTGCTTCACTCACCGCTCGTTTTGCAGTCTTCATTGCCACCTTGTACCTCTCTATGTTGTTTGTACACCTGTCATGATACAAACGCTTATAGCACTCCTTTTTCTTAATAGCCTTTTACACATCTTCATTCCATTATCAAGTGTCTTTTGAGTCGCATCTGCTCCTTTTGGTCACTCCAAGCACCTTTGAAGCAACCTTCCGAACGCATGTTGCCATCTTCTCCCACATACTGTTTGCATCGCCTTTGTTATTCCAAGGGCCCTCTTCAATGATCTTTTCCTTAAAGACCTTTGATGTCTCCCCTTCTAATTTTCACCACTTCGTTCTAGCAACCCTAGCTTGTTTGTTCCCACGAGCATGCACCAGAAAGCGGAAGTCAGCCACCACCAGCTTTTATTGAGCGACCACACATTCTTTAGGTATCACCTTACAGTCCACACGTGTTCGTTTATCCCTCCTTGTAAGGACAAAATCGATTTGACTAGAGTACTAGCCGCTACTAAAGGTCACTAAATGGGACTGTCTTACGGAAGAAAGTGTTAGCTATCATCAGATCAAAAGCTATGACAAAGTCAAAGACTTCCTCTCCCTCCTGGTTCCTACTACCATATTCAAAAACTCCATGAATCGCCTCGAAACCTGCACTTGATGTACTTACATGGCCATTAAGATCACCTCCTATAAAGAGCTTCTCGCTACTAGGGACAGCTCTAACCAAGCGATCTAAGTCTTCTCAGAAAAGCCGCTTAGCACTCTCAACATGACCTACTTGGGGGCATACGCACTAATTACATTTAAGACCATATCACTAATGACAAGTTTAACTAAGATGATCGTATTCCATTGCCTTCTCACCTCCACTACATCATCCTTAAGGCTCTTATCAATCAAAACTCGTACTCTATTTTTAACTCCGCCTATGGTGGGACGCCTTTGATGCCCCAACATAGTAGGTCCCAAAGAGAAGGGTTATGTTAGGCTCGACGAGCCAATGTAAAAATTTAGCCACTTTAATGAGATAGACTGTATATTCTTTATGTTAAAGATTTTTTCCAATCCTAATTTCCTAAACAAAGCAAACAGACTGAATTTGTTGATGACAATTAGATCATCTTATGGCAACAGAGTCAACGGTAGGGCAAACTGATGCCAAGCATCAGCTTCAACATTGTGCATACGAGATGTGGGCTGCCCAGACAGCAACAGAGAATCACATATGTTCGCAATCGCGCAAATTATGGATTTTATAGTACAATATGACAGCAAAGTTTCCATCAAGTCCACAGACCCCACATGGCAATGCCAACACACGCCTTCAAGCATAACAGTATTTACGAATCTACCAAACTTGAGTAGCAGTCCACAGGACACTGGGTAATTGCGGCTCAACAGCATAAAGCATGAATCGCATCTGCAAAAGAGCAGACACCCACATTAGCATACAGACGTTTGGTTCCATAAGTCAAAAGCATTTCTAAACATATAGAAGCTGAGTCAAGAAATCAGAGGAAGAGGTCATCCAGCCTCCAATAGTTTACCAAACAGAAGTTGCAGGACATTTGCTGAGGATTTATGACTTGCTATAAACAGAAAAGGTTAACAGAATTAGCTCAAAAGTATGAATTTGAGCCAATACTGCTTATATGCAAGACAAAACCACTAGCAGTGTACAAAATGCAATGTGTGCTTGAGAAATATTCTTGTACACCTGAGTATACAATATAACTAGCAATGCATAAACATTGGGGGCACCTCTGTCAAATAGGAAAGCAGAAGTTTTTTAGTGTCAAATAGAAAAATTTCTCTAACAGAGGCACACTACTTTATCACACACTGCAACAGGCTCTGCTTATTCTGTGAACGTGCTATAGATTAAGGGCGTACCCAGTGCAGAGAGCTCCCGCTCTGTGTGGGGTCTGGGGAAGGGTGTCAGTGGCAAGCCTCACCCTCGCCTGTGCAATGCGAGGAGACCGCGACTCGAACCCGGGACCTTCCGGTCACAGGCGGTAAAACTCTACCGCTTGCACCAGGCCCGCCCTTCTGAACGTGCTATAGATTGATTAATAATATTATGGTAATGGTATAGAGTCAATTTCGTACCAACTTTAACTTTGTGATGCAAACAATAACCTTTTACAGCAAAGAGAAACCATTATCTTTAACACATTTTCTTTGATTCAACACAGTGAGACTAGTCACGTGACAGTTCTCTATTTAATTTTACTACATCTCTACCGAGCTTCATCTCATACTTGTTCATGCCTATATGGTTCAACAAAGTCAGAACCGTGTAACAGCACCATCAACAGTAGTGCTGCAAGTTCAAGAAGCTTTATGCATTTACACTATTGTTCCCACAATATTTTCCGAAGACACACTTAGGCTTTAGCTGGCAGTTGGCACTAGCAACTAACAGAACAGTAAGATGAATGTGGAAGAACACAATAGGCGTTCATGTGGTCAGCTCACTAAGACAAACAGAGCTTGGATATTACCAGGCACAATCACATATGTGCATGGTCCTCAGTGTCATAACTCACAAATATATTAATATGACAAGTGCTTTTCATAACATAGCCTTAACACATGAATGCCACTTTTTCGAGATGCTACCTAGAGAAATTTCCATCTATGGCAGTATCAGGTTCGGTTATAATACTGCAAGTCTGTAAATCACCACTTAACCTCCATGAGAGTGGTTTTAGAGAGTGCTATACTGCTTTAACAATGTACAGACAATAATCTCATTAACACTAACTCTAGCAGTTGTAAGGTTATTTATAAATGCAAGATATAAGAAAAGAGCCCACTATATATTTTGTTCTCTTTAGTTGTGAAAGATTGAAGAGAAGGTGCGCCATTATTTGCTAAAGCCATCTGCCCTAGAGTACAACTCAAACTCTAAAAAGCTTGGTTCGACAGATAGTAGATATACATACAAAACCACCTTCACTTGCAATTGGGCACAATGCTATCAAGCAACACAATCATGGTAGCAGTTCTTCAACAGTATTCAAAGGCTACCGCAGCAGAGCATAGGTTAAGTGCGCGGGGGCTAGGATGAATCTATCATCACCTGAAAAGGCTGAAAGCCTGAAAGGCCCTCTCAGCCGCGGGCCTTAAGCTCGGCGAGGCGGCGAGAGAGGTCATCCTCGTCGACCTTCTCCTTATCCTTGGCGGCAGGGATGGCGTGGGCGGCGGCCTGTGGCAGACCGACGGAGACCTCGAGCCCGTAGTCGTCGGCGACCTGCTGCATGAGGCTGTTGACCTCGGTCTCGGGCGTGGAGAGGGAGGTGGAGCCGGCCATGGCGCCCTCCATGAACTCGGCCTGGACCTCCATATTGACGAACTGGCGCTCGAAGTTGTCCATGGTCTCGGACATCTTCTGGAGGTTCCCGGTGCCGAGCGCGGAGTCGAGCGACTTGACGATGGACTGCATGGACTTGCCGATGACCTGCATCTTGGCCTGCGTGTCGAGGCGGGCGACGACGGCGTCGAGGCGGGAGGCGAGGCGGAGGTAGTTCATGTGCTCGGTGCGCTTGCGGATGGCGTTCTCGGCGTAGACGCGGGCGCCGTCCATGTTCCCCTTCTCGATGGCCTTCTTGACCTTGAGCTTCTGCTCCTTCTCCTCCTTCTCGCACTTGCGCGCCTGCCGCTGCAGCGACTTGGAGGTGAACTTGAGGTCGAAGATCTGGTTCATCAGCTTCTCTGGGTTCCCCATGGTCGCCGGCGAGCGGGGGTCGCTGGGGCTGGGATGGATCTGGGATTCGGCTAGGGTTTGTGTGAGATTAGGAGGAGATCGAGGAGGGGGATTTGTGAAGGCTCGTGGAGGCGAGGAGGGGAACGAATGGGGATTTTTTGACGACGAGCGATCGGGTTGTGGGGTCGATTCGATTTTGATCTGGGCGAAGACGACCACGCGGTTTAGGGGCAACACGGTTAAGCAACGATGACGTTTGGGGAGGACGCCCGTGCGGTGGCTGCGTGTGGCGGGCTGGCGGCCCTGGCCGTAGTCCGTAGATGGTGTGCTACGTCGCGTGGTATAAGCATTTAGATAGAAATCACTTCATATGACTGTTTGGTCAGCTCGTTAGATTTGTAACTGAATTTAAATTAGAAGAAATCAGGCATTAGGTATTTTCTGTAATGATAATGATATGATTAAGATGTCCAGACGGATGGACGCCTCCCACCGCTCACTCCCACAACGCTTGTGCCACCGTAGTTGCCTACCAGGTACGTCTTGGCCATGCGACGATGTTGTGTTTCAAGTGTTTCTGGATGCTTTTTAGATATCTTGCAAGCCCATGTTTCGAGGGTTTCAGTTGTTTCAGATGTATGTTTCAATTGTTTCGTGCGGATGCTATAAAAGTAGATCGGGATATTGCATATGTTGCGATGGTTCATGGTTGTACACGTATGTTGCAAGCGTCTATCCCCAATGTTTCATCTGTTTTTTGTATACGTATGTTGCAAGTGTTTCAGACGCATGTCTTAAGTGTTTTATCTGTCTTTTTTGTGTTGCAAGTGTTGCATCTGGATGTTTTAAAAGTAGATCGGGGATATTACATATGTTGCAATGGTGTTTCAACTGTATGTTCCAAATGTTTTATCTATTTTAGACGTATATTGCAAAGGTTTCATCTTAATATTGCAAAAAATAGATTGGGGTGTTGTATGGCGTAGCCAGTGGCCGTCGCTGTGCAGGGCGCGGGGTGGGCGCGGGGGGTGCGGGTGCTGGGGGCGGGACGCGGAACGCAGGGCGTGAGGCGAGATACGGACGCGGGAGCGGCACAGGTGTCGGAGCCTCGTCCGGACACGACGTCCCGTCTGGACGTCCGGACGGTAGGCGTACCATTTTCTGTAAACCAGTAAGAAACAAAAATCAGTTTTAAATATTTTTAAATAAATATTTTCTCTTTGTGATGTTTGACAACGATTCTAGTAATTCTATTAAAAATCCGAAACATTTCTTGCTACTAAACACACCTAAGGGGCATGGTTCATGGCATGTTGTTTGCCAACGTATCCACCATTCTTTCTTCTTTGACTCTCTCTTTTCTTCACATATCAGTTGCATATATAAAGAGATGAATGAAGAATTTAATTTGTTTAGATTAGTCTCGAACCCATGCAAGTCATGATTCGCAAAAGTTTCATCTCGTCTAAGGGTGTCCCCAATAATAGGATAAAATCGACTGCACATATTTAAGATGTGAGTAAATAAAGAGATAAAAGGAGCACCTGCATATTAAAGGAGAAATGAGCCCGACAGTTAGAGTGTGAGCTTACTACTTACACACTCGACAATTTTATTTTCCACCTTCTCTCTTGTCCACGTGAAATAAAATATAATAAGCGATTTGGATGGGCGTTGGGGATGGCCTAAAAGTTTGTCCATCATAGCTCTAGCCTCTAGTCATTGTGTTTGTGGACAGACTTAGTGAGTTGTTAGAGTATGACATGGCATATCCTGAGAAAGTTTAGTGGTTCATCTACCACTTAGTAAAAAAACATCTATTGCACTCTTAGTCGCTCGTCTGCTTATAGAGCACTGTGTCAATCCACTATCCACAACACTGCAACCGAAAGCCGAGCAGGCGACCTAGGGCTTTCACCCATCGCCAAACCAATGTCCATTGCTTAATCCCACAACTAAGGGTTCTCTATCCGTCCTTTTCTAATCCCCCACGTGCCTCTTCTCCAACTCTAATCCCTATTTGTTCTTCCTACTAAATTTATTTTTTAATGTTCTAAATTAATCCTGAAATTACATACTTATTCAACAAGGCAAATAGATCCTAAACCAAACTTGTATGTTAATGTTAGAATGTGAATAAAAATAACTACAACTAGAATGGAAAAACAGTAGTAATGAAAAGATTGATGTTAGCATACAATCATCAATTCTACAATTCATTTTTAGAGATTTATTCGATTTTTTTAGAAATCTTCTTATAGATAACTTTATTAAATGAAATTTGTCATTGTACAGGCGTTTGTTTCTTTTATTTATTTTCTAGGCGACGAACAACAACCATTAATCCTAATCCAACCGTTTCTCATCCACGGCGACGTCCTTGCCATGGTGCCTGCCTCCACTACTCCTGCTGCGTTGACCCGGTGTTGCTGGGCCATTTTCCATGGCTCTCTGGCCCCTCTCTAGCCCAACCATCGTTCTCCACCGCTCGTGGTCGACAGCAGCCCCGCCACGTCGCAACTTCACGCCCCGCGCTTGCCTCGTCTGTCTGACTAGCCTACTTTCCCTAGCTCCTTCCTAGGCCCGCCGAGCACTAGCCCTCTTGAATATGAAAGCTTTGTTAGCGAGGAGAATGGCGTCTAAAATTATTTTTTTCATGCCCCCTTTAGTATAGGAGATGTGTTATTAAATTCTTACTTCTCTTATTTGTATAGACTGCCTATATAAAGTATCTCAAATTTAATTTTAAAATCAGTTCTGTATTTGATAACTCTTTCTTATCTTTAGACTGTTTAGCGGTTAAATATATGGGGAAAGCATTAATGACTATTATTCGCAAAAAACACAAATGGTTCTTCTATTATAAGAAAACCTCAATCACATTTTAAGTTTTTATTTTGAGAGACAATAGGTTAGCACTACAGTCGTGTCACCCGAGCACAAACCGCAGAGTCGCACCCGAACTGAGGTCGGACACGCGGCTCCGGAGCGGCATCGCTGGACCTTCTTGCTCACCAAGAAGCCCAACCCGGCCTCCATCAAAAGCCCACCAGGCCACCGCCGTCGCTAGTCGCTACTTCCCCTCCGATCCTCGACGCCGACGCATCCACCCGAAGTCCCGAACCCTCCTCCTCCGCAGCTCTGGTCATGTCGGTGAGTCCCCCGCGCCCCCCTCGCCCCCGTGCCTTCCTCGCCTCGCCCCGCCCCGCCCCGGATCTCGAATTCCTTACGGGTTCGCCCCCTGCCCATCGCAGATCTTCGAGTACAACGGGTCCGCCGTGGTGGCGATGGTGGGGAAGAACTGCTTCGCGATCGCCAGCGACCGGAGGCTGGGCGTGCAGCTTCAGACCATTGCGACCGACTTCCAGCGGGTGTTCAAGATCCACGACAAGCTCTACATCGGCCTCTCGGGGCTCGCCACCGACGCCCAGACGCTGTGAGTCACAGTCGCTCAATTCTCCCCGCCCGCCCCCACGGGTTGTTGTCTTCGGGTCGGTTCGGCGGCTTAGGGTTTTTGGGTCCCTCTGCAGGTACCAGCGGTTGGTGTTCAGGCACAAGCTGTATCAGCTGCGGGAGGAGAGGGACATGAAGCCTGAGACCTTCGCCAGCCTTGTCTCTGCGCTCCTCTACGAGAAGAGGTGGGGATTTTGCTAGCGCACTTTTGGTGGAGTTGTGTAGGATACTGGATAGACGTACTGGGGTAGTTGTTATTTTAAATTTTTAATGTCCTGCCAGACCGTGAACTCTGCAAAGAGATGCAAAACTTATTGGTTATGTTGGTTGTTAGTATAGGCTCATGCTGCTGAAGGATTTGGCCATAGGAAGCTAGTGCTATCAATACCTTGTACTGTGATAATATTTGGTGATGCAGAACTTTGGAGCTAAATCTTTATATAATTCTTTGCCTTTTGGACGGACCATTCCTCTAACGGAGTGCTTCAGATGCACCTTATATACTACATTTACTACGTATGCAATAAACTGTTTAGCTATGAGATATCATCTATTTTCTATTAGCCATGATGTATCCAGAATTAGCTGAACATAAACCAACCTCATAGGCTATTTAAAAAAAGGGAGTCTTGTTACAATTAGAGTATCATGTTGCAAAATTTTCTTTTCTTCAAGGAGCAAGAGGAAACTAAATCATTATCTGGGGAACTGTGGTAATTATGCTCATGTGCACAAATATTCTGTTTGACAAGGACTGGTTTTCAAGTGTTTCAATTCGTAGTTGCTCCAAATTAGCTTTTATGTTCCAATACTGTAATGGCAATGCTTGTCTAACTTTTATCATGCCACATGAAACTTTCAGATTCGGGCCATATTTCTGCCAGCCAGTCATTGCTGGACTTGGAGATGACGACGTACCATTTATTTGTACCATGGACTGCCTTGGTGCAAAGTAGGTATCTGTTTATGCTGTTTTCTTCTTGAATAAGTGCTTTGGTTTGTTTTCTGCTTGGGATTATTGTGTTTTAGGGTCCTAGTGAAATCGATCTTTTTGGCTAACAAATCTCATGCCGCTAGTTCATCAATGTTGTCCTGGAAATGGCACTGGTCTCTGGTTTGTAAATTTTGTCCTTAATATGCTGCTTATTTGCAATATTGTCCTGAAAGTGGGCAGTGATACTGTGCTAGAAATTTTAACCAGTGGCATAAGACCATTTTTTCGAAATAGTAGTTGAACAAGAAAAGTGCAATTTTCTCAATGGCTTGGAATGAAAATTCCCCTCTGCTTATCATCTGCTTCCATTTTACTGTATTGAGCAATATGCCTATTTTTAGGTTTTGTTCACCTAGGGACATATTTCAAAAAAAAAAAGCTACAAGGAAAGTAAATGCAACATGTTATTTAACAAAAAACATGAAATAAAAATAAAGCCGCACTAAGATCAATTTTCTGAATGCTCATTATTGTTCATTTAGTTGTCCCTCCTGATGCAAATAAACACAACACACACTGACACATAACCTGTTCTTCATCAACAATGCATGATGTTGGTCACAAAATTTTTGGACAAAAGAAATTATTGATAATCTGAGTATTGGCAACTTGCTACTTATACCATATACAACTATATACAATATAGTTCCTCTGGTTCCGAATGAAACTTTAGGACATCAACGAACTATAGCAGTATTGCCTCAGTCCGATTTTGGCCGTGAAACTCCAAAACCGGATATCTTTGGCCATTGGAGTATCAAAGCCAGCGACTTTGGCCCTGATTGGTTTCAAAATTCAAAGGAAGTTTTAGCCTATATATATGTTTTTTTTTTTTCTAAAAATAATATAATATTGTTAAATCTCTAAAAATCATAATTAATTCATTTTAATTAAATCCACAAAAAATAGAAACCAGTACCATTTTTTTTCTAAAATATAATTTGTCTACTGGTGTTTGTTCTATTTATAGTTCCTTGGATCTTACTTGTTCCTGTTCCTAGTGCTTAATTGCTCATGGTCGTGACCTTTATTTATTTAAATTATCATTTGTGGTTTACTATGCAGGGAACTGGCCAAGGATTTTGTTGTTTCTGGGACAGCATCAGAATCTTTGTATGGTGCTTGTGAATCCATGTACAAGCCAAATATGGTATGCGCTTCGAGGCACGTTGTCAACCTATTTCCTTGACATCCACTTTTGTTTTGGGTCCGCATCTACCATGTTTTATAAAGTTCTACTTTTGGATGTACATTACTGTAGTTTGTTCTGTTCTTAGTCAAATGACATCATTTTGTTATTTTTCATGACATAGGAACCTGATGAACTCTTCGAGACTATATCCCAAGCTCTAAGTTCATCAGTAGACCGTGACTGCCTTAGCGGGTGGGGTGGCTATGTTCTGATTGTGTAAGTTCACTCACAGTCATCCGTTGTCACATTCAAGCTATTATGACACTTCATTTACTTGAGCATCAATCTTCCCATGACATGCTTTTGTTGGATTCAGGACACCGACTGAAGTCAGGGAGCATGTGATTAAGACCAGGATGGACTAAATCATGGCCACTGGAGTTCTTAGCTTGTTTCCAATGCTTAGACCAATGTTGTGTTTGGAAGGAACGTTTGTTTTCTTTACCCCCTGTTTCGCATGACTTGTGTCTGGGTTTCAGCTGAATGGTGGAATACTTGAGTTGATAATATCCTAGATTGAGGAATATTCTCGTGCAGAAGCGTGAATGGGGTTAACATGTGCTGTATCGCATTCTATGGTTGCGTATCGAAGACACATAGATCCTCATATGCTAATACTCTGAATACACGCTACTGGTTACTTTAACTAAAACGAAGAGGTTCACACGCGCCCTGAAATGTGTATGGGTTGTCTGTTAACATTAGTAATGTGATGATCATTATTTGGTAGATGTAGAATAAATAAATAAAAAGTTTTTGAGTTGTGCGGCAACATCAACTCGCATGATGATGCATAAGTTGCCTTAGTTTTGAATCTTACCACCTCTCTCTCTTAACCATGTAAAGATCCTACGTGGCAACCTATCGTACCATTGACGTGTGCGGCAACATGCTTTCCCTTACTAGGTGATATAAGTGACAACTATGTATGTATCATTGAATTAATGAGAAACTTCATTACTAAAGTATTTCGCATGTAAGATCGTCTCTTCTGGAAGTAAGACAATGCACCCGATAGTATGTACTTCTCCTTTTTGTGTTCTAAAATATGTGGGTTGTTTTAGTTTCTCTCAAGTCAATTGCTCTAATTGTTTATTAAATTCAAAAACGTCCATGAACATTAACATCGTAAAATTAGTCTAATTAAATCTACGATAAGTTGTCCTGATAACGCATTTATTTAGTATATGAGGTTGTTTGTAGAGTTTTTCTAGAAACTTGTTTAAATTCAAAAAGTTTGACAGAGAATAAAAAACGTATTACATTTTGATAATGTTGGAGTGTTTTCAAATGAATTTCTACTACCTCTGTCCCGAAAAGCATGTAATTGTAGGATTGGAGGGGTGTCCGGAAAATGATGCAATTTTAAGCCATAGGAGCTAGTAGTAGTGGGACCCACTGACAAAAAAAAGTCTGCTCCTGGTGAATCCACCTAGCGGTAAGATGTTTTGCTTTTCTGTTTCTACTACTAAGGCTTATGTGGAGTTTATAGGTAGGGAGAAAGCTAGAGCATACTTGCAATGCATATATTTTAAAGTCAAACATCGGATAAAAAAAAGAGTTGTGCATGTGTATGGATATATAGTGGATATAAATAGTGGCTAATCTAATTCTATTTTGCTCCTTAAAAACATATTTCTCTTTTGAAACTTGAAAACATTTTCTAGAGAGCAGAGGCTATCTTATTCATCTTTTTTTTCAGACGGACATCTAAGGGGTCATTCGGCTGGTGTGAAATTCAGTTGGAATTCACTGTTCATAGATGAAAAACACTGTTCATTTTCTCATAAATTCCTCCAGATTCCTCCAAATTCCTTTAAGCGAACATGGCCTAAGTATCCATTGTTTTAGATATCTAGGACACTTGTCCATTTTTAACTTCTTTTTTTCTCTCTTTTTTTCATGAATAACTTTTGCATAGCCTCATGTCTCTTTTCTACAATAAAACTTTGAGAGATAGCAACAAGAACTTTGGAGCATTTATTTGGTGGATAAACCTATCAAGCATGCTTTTGTGTTCACCCCCAGTGTAGGAGTAGAACATTTTTTTGTGGATATTGATGGAAGACATGTTTTGCGTACACCCAGTGTAGGAGCAGTAGGTATATGTGGTGTGTAGTTGATCTTGATTTTAAGAGCATGACAAACCTCTCATAAGGGTCAACAAAGCTTGACAAGACTCAATGCAAAAGCAAATAGCATATATGTAGAAGTTTTTCTAGCCTAAATAATATGTATGGCTCTGGTGAGAATTCAAGCTTTGTTATACAGGAACTCATCATATAGCATTTTTGTGTTTTCAAAAGATAAATCTCCAAAACTTTAGTGTCACTTGGAACAAGATAAATAGCAGCTCAGACCGTCTTATATCATATCCGTCAATTACCTAGACTTAGATAAGCATATGCTACTCATGAGTTTCAAGTTCAGAGTAAATCCTTATATCAAAACAATCTTATCCAAAACTCGGGAAAATTCAAGGCTGAAAGCTAGGTACTTGAAAGAAATTACAACAGGGCAACTATTTATCATTTCTATTTTAAGAGATTATTCTGAGTTCTCTTTATTTTATTCAACTCTTAAAAATAAATTAAAGCAAACTAGACACACTTTTTTATTTTGTTTTTAATTTTACTAGATCACACATTATTACTATAGATGACTAATGTAAAGATAAATTTTTATTTTGTTTTTCATTCACCATTTTTTAACTATTAAAAAACTAAAATTAAAACAAAAAAGGGAAATAATACTTATCTGGATACACGATAATGCTTCTCCCCCAAGCTAACTCTTTTAGTGAGGGTTCGGCATCGTAAGTCCTTCGAACCAGACTTCTTCCTGTGAAGTTCATTGACCAAATACCATGGTTTGTTCTAAAGATGAGAACTCTTGAGGTGGCGCCTCTAATGATGATGTCACCTTCTTCCGCCAAATCTGTCTTGTTTTTGTGTTTTGATTTTGGTTTGACAGGCTCAGAGGCTTCACTTGTGAAAATTAGGGAATTAACTAACTCCCCCACACTTTGCTTGAAGTGTGTCCTGCTTATAAGACAAGGTAGAGATCAAGTGCATGTGCTCTGTTGGTGGGAAAACACCAACAGAACAAAAAACTTTATTTATTCTTCTCTATCCTTAGCCATATGGGACAAGATGAAGTTGATGTTATGCGCTTTGTTTAATTGTTACATGGGTGGTAAGATCAGAAGATTGAGCATGAATATAGCATTTAAGTACATTTGGTCAAAAGGGTTAAATTGCTTAACCTACTGAAGGATTGTCTTTTTCTACATAATGTATTAATCTTTACATGATTATGACTATCATCTTCCAGAGATAAGATGTGCACTTTTTAGCTCATTTGGTTAAGACTATGAGATCAAGAAAGTGGTGCTAGGAATAAGTTTAACATGTTGACTTAATCAGGTTGAATCAAGTAATGGAGTTATAACCCAAACATGTTTGGTTCTTATTTATGTGCCTACCAGAATCAAGGAAAAGCTTTTTAAATAATGACCATTTACCTTAGGATGTTAGCTTTGTCATTAGAGCGTGAAGACACCATATGACGAAGGGTAGATGACTCGTAATGGTTCTTCCCTTTTGCTTGAAGTTTTTTTTGCTCGGCAAGTCTCACATCTTGAGCTATTCATGAGCTTCTTGTTTTCTATATCGCACCTTTTCTTTCTCATCCTTTTGTTATGTCATCTTTTTGCTTCTTTGATCTTGCCACTCGTTGGTCCTTCCACCTCACCCTTTATTTTATGCA
The DNA here is from genome assembly GCF_019320115.1 of Miscanthus floridulus. Lineage (NCBI taxonomy): Eukaryota > Viridiplantae > Streptophyta > Magnoliopsida > Poales > Poaceae > Miscanthus > Miscanthus floridulus. The sequence continues at coordinate 89,948,842 of NC_089598.1, read as the reverse complement.
CTCATCTTCTTCCTCTTTGTTCCATAGCTATAGTGGTGGCTGAGTTTGTAGATTTATGCCAAACCATGAACAGGTGTAGCTCATATTCATTCATCCAATTCTTCCATCCATCATGAATGAGTTGTGTCTTCTTTGCACAATGTTATTAGAGTTCATCATGTGTCTGGCTTCATCTCCAATTTAAACTCATCTCGTGACTTACCAATATTGATGTGAGAGTTTCCTGTAAGGGTTAGTCCATAAAGTATCCAGTGCCTACTAAAGCATACTATCGGATCAAAAATCAACCTAGACACCAAGTCTAATTTGACTTAGTAAGGCATTTTAACATAAGCACCACGCTTAATTTAAAAGCCTTTAGAAGTAAAATCAGCACACCTTTTGGTTCAAGAATTAAACTATACACCATGTCTAATTTAATTCAAAAAAATAGTTTAAACTAAGCACCATGCCTAATTTAGAAGATATAAGATCATACTCCAAACCTTAAGTATACTATAGTAAACAAAGGTAGTATGAAAGGATTATAGAGATTTATTCAAATAGAAATAAAAGAGAATGATTATTATTTAGCAAATTGAGCATGGCTTAAAGGTAGAGACAACCAAGATGAATTAGCAACATGGCATAAGATTTTTTAGAGAAGTTCATCCCCCACACTCAAATTTTGCAAGGCAAAATCAAGTTTGGATGGATGTTATTCAATGTTGCATGGTGATTGGTTGAACATACCTTGAGTCATCATCGTTCGTACTTTTTGCTTCTAAACCTGGAATGGTTAGTGACAATAATACCTGAAGGAATATTTTCACAATTATGTTTCTATGCTTATTTCACAAGGGTATCACAACAGAAGGTGAACACTCATATTATCTTTCAAAAGTGCTTGTTTTAGGATAGAAGCTCGTCCTTGGGAAACCCTTCGAATTGCGTTTCTAATTGGTGAAGTGGTTTTTCCTCCAACACCAACCTTTGGGTGCCTATCTCAAGATTCATGCTAACGAGATTCGTAATATTTATGATAAGCATATGCACCTACAACCACCCTTTCAAAGTCTTTATGAATAGAAAGTATAAGGGGGTTGAAGATCTCATGTGTGGCAATGTTGGAAAGACCGATTGATTCAGGAGATTTCTCATACGAGCATGGATTTAATGATGTGCTCATGAAATAACTTCCATGCTCATGTATGTCATCTTCCTTTTCAAGCTCCAAGGGTGTTTCTTCATGAATGTCTGTAGGCAAAAATATTATCTCCATCATTCCATGCCTATGACATTCATTGGTCATTTTATTGTCCAAGACTTCCTATGGATTGGTAACTCTCGGGTTGATCTTGGCTAAGGCCTTCTCCAAACTTGGATGAGTCATGTTTATTAAGGAGATTGATTTAAGCTCACTGTTTGGATCTAAACCAAGTTTGGATTCTACCCATAAGGCTTCGTCATTATCCATCCATTCTTTAGCAATGGCATATGTGTTCTTAATATCTGCCAGCCATTGTCGTTGCTCTTCTTGGTCATCCTTGTGGTCTTCATGACTCCTATACTTTGATTGTCTTAGTGGATTTCTAGGGTAATCATGAGACTTAGGAGAAAGAGCATCGGGGGATTCATTAGGGTCAAGGATGGGTTGAGAGATGGGTTTAGATAAGACATCTAATGTGGTCATAGAAGGGGAGAGGATATGCATGGTTTCTAGATGGCTTAGCTCTTCTTCTATGGGTTCACTAGACATGCCACCCTTGAATTATTCCCAATGTCCCACATGGGGATTTTGGGGTATTGATGGTTCGGGATTGATAGCTAAATCTTGGGATTGGAGTGGTTGTGATTTGGCTATCAAAACTTCTTCTTGTTCGGGAGATGATTCCTTCTGTTCCACGGGGAGTTCATTATGAATGCTAGTGCAGGGAGTCTTTCCACTAATTCTATCAAGCATCGATCTTGCTTCACTAAGAAACAAATGAAGGAAAGCTCCTCTAGAGGCTTGATCAAGGGTTTGTGTAGAATCCTTGTTAAGACCCATATAAAAATATTGAAGGAGCATCGGGTTTGAAATAGCAAGGTCCGGGCTAGTGGTAATAAGATCATTAATACGTTCTCATGATGTGGCAAGAGATTCTTCTTCTAGTTGTCTAAAATTTAGAACCTCTTTTCGAAGGCTAACCACTTTAGAGATGAGAAAGAAACATAAACAAAATTTAGAGCATAGCATTTCCCAATCTCCTTGCATACTTCCTACGGTTTGATTGTACCTATGTTTAGCTCTTCCCGCCAAAGAGAACGGAAACAACTTCCATCTTAAGGTCTTGTTAGACATGCTAGTGATATGCAAGCATGTATAGGTCTGCTCAAACTCTCGTAGGTGTGAGTATGGGTTTTTTATCGCCTTCTCCTGAGAAAGGTTGTCCCCAAATCAATTTTATAAAACATGGGCACAACTCATAGCTAGGTGTTAGGATAGGCTTTGACGATTTTGGTGGCTCTAGGCATGTGCTCGTAGGTGCAGCGTATAGGTAGATAGGAGTGGAATCCATGATAAAAAAGAAAAGAATAAAAGAAAGAAGATAAAAGATAAGAGATTAAGCTAGGCTCGTAGTTAATTCCGTAACCGTTTCTCCAGCAACGGCGCTAGAAAGCTTGTTGGTATATTTAATGCACATAGATAAATTCGTAAGTGCACGGATACTATTGTAGCTTTCACCCAGAAGTATTTCAAGTATCGTATCCATAGGGAAACATGTGAGACTAACTACGATCTAACTTAACTAGGAGTAGCAACAAGGTTAAGATAAATAGGGGCATCGAGAGGAAAACTAAGATTCTCTAGTTCTAACTTGGGTAAGCTATATCTTCTACTATTTAACTGGGGACATTACTTAAGGAAAGACACCAGCAGAGGATGCTTCCCGTAGTAACCGTGTCCTACTTGCCCTACAAATGGGAGGTGGATTACAGATGATTCAACGAGGCTATAAGAGTTACCCTTGTGAGCTACCACCGGCCTAGAATGTAGAATGCATCCACAAGTAACTAGAGTCTAAGCACCACGCTTACACTACAATTACTATTTTACTCTTTCTAGATAAAGAATAAAGCACTCAAACAACTTGGGAACCTGATGAATAATATAAACAAGAAGCTTGAATCAGATAGAACTTGGATTTGCTAAGGTACAAGCCTTAAAGAGGGCACCGACAGGCCGACACCTCCAAACTCTTCTCTCACTCTCCATCTCACTATTTCTATTTATAAGACTAGATCGTATGGAGGACCAATCTTCTCTTGATAGCTGGCTCTGATCCTGACGAGGAGAATATGAATTAGGATTTTAGGATGGCTCTAGGGAGGGTGACAGGTGAAAGGTCCTAATATGGCTAGAGGGGGGGTGCATAGCCTATTTAAAAATCTACAAATCAACTAGAGCAATTTGATTAGTATGACAAATAGCGTAATGCAAACTTGCTCTAGCTCTACAAGGGTTGCAAGCCACCTATCCAACAATTCTAGTTGCAATGAATACTTAGGCACACAAACTTGCTATGTAATTACTCACTAAGAACTCTCAACCTTGCTACTCTAAAGAGCTCAACTAGATGAATGTAAATAATAAAGCAAGCTCTCAATTCTAATTACACTAAAGAGCTTATATCAACTAGTTTGCAAGAATGTAAATGAGTGAGTAGAGTGATTATACCAACGTATAGGGGATGAACCAATCACAAGATGAATATATAGCCAATCACCGGGAGAATGCCAAAGAAGAGAGACAATCGATTTTCTCCCGAGGTTCACGTGCTTGCCAACACGCTACGTCCCCGTTGTGTCGACCAACACTTGGTGGTTCGGCGGCTAAGAGGTGTTTCACAAACCTCGTCCACACGATTGGACACCGCAAGAACCGACCCACAAGTGAGGTAACTCAATGACACGAGCAATTTACTAGAGTTACCTTTCGGCACTCCGCCAGGGAAGGTACAACTCCCCTTACAATTACCGGAGACGGCCACGAACAATCACCAACTCGTGCCGATCCTTCACCGCTGCTCCAACCGTCTAGGTGGTGGCAACCACCAAGAGAAACAAGCGAAATCCGTAGCGCAACACGAATACCAAGTGCCTCTAGATGCAATCACTCAAGCAATGCACTTGGATTCTCTCCCAATCTCACAATGATGATGGATCAATGATGGAGATGAGTGGGAGGGCTTTGGCTAAGCTCACAAGGATGCTATGTCAATGAAAATGTGCAAGAGTTGTCCTTTGAGCCGGCCATGGGGCTATAAATAGAGCTCCCATCAAATAGAGCCGTTATACCCCTTCACTGGGCAAAAACGCGCTTTGACCGGACGCTCCGGTCATACTGACCGGACGCTGGTCCTCAGCGTCCGGTCGCCCGATGGACGCCACGCGTCACCGGCTTCAAACGCTGTTCGTCAGATTTCAACGGCTACGAAGCTGACCGGACGCTCCGGTAAAACTGACCAGACGCTGAAGCCCCAGCGTCCGGTCGTTTCCAGTAAGCTCCCCGAGGCATGTTTTTTCGACCGGACGCGTCCGGTCCACCTTGACCGGACGCAGACCAGCGTCCGGTGCTCAACCCTAGCGACTGTGCCGTCTGCCAGCTCGACCGGACGCAGCCCTTCAGCGTCCGGTTGCTGAGTGACCCAGCGTCCGGTCAGTAGACCGACGCCAGCATCATTTCAACCAACTCCATTTCAACTCTAACTACTTCACCCTTACTCAAATGTGCCAACCACCAAGAATTTTGTATTTGGCGCAATAGAAAATAGACATTTCATTTTCCCAAAAGCGCCGAATCCCGCCTCGCAAGCTCGGCGGGAGGGAGAGAGGGACCCAAACCCATCTCAACCCTACAAACACCTTGCGCACATGTGTTAGCCTTTTTTCACAAATATTTTCAAGGGTGTTAGCACTCCACTAGATCCTAAATGCATATTCAATGAGTTAGAGCATCTAGTGGCACTTTGATGACCGCATTCCGATACGAGTTTCACTCCTCTTAATAGTACGGCTATCTATCCTAAATGTGATCACACTTACTAAGTGTCTTGATCACTAAAACAAAATGGCTCCTACATTTTATACCTTTGCCTTGAGCCTTTTGTTTTTCTCTTTCTTCTTTTCTAAGTTCAAGCATTTGATCATCACCATGCTATCACCATTGTCATGATCTTCGTCATTGCTTCATCACTTGGAGTAGTGCTACCTATCTCATAATCACTTTGATAAACTAGGTTAGCACTTAGGGTTTCATCAATTAACCAAAACCAAACTAGAGCTTTCAACAGGGGCTGGTATATATAGGCCGGAGCATCCAATGTGAGCCCTTGGATCAAACCGACTTAATGGATGGCATAGATGCAACCTAGGAATCGATGGAGAACCGACATTGTGACACGGAGGCTAACAAGTGGGCCCAAGGGCCAAGCGGCCTATGGGTGGGGCCGGTCGGCCCCACATGGCTGCCTCTCGAGGTCTGCTTTGGTGGAGAGCCTCCTAGAGTCTTCTAGAATCTTCCCATGCCGTTTACGCGGCAGAATTCCGTAATTTCCTTTGATGAATAGGTCCCCCTTGATGGTTTTCTAGATAAACCCTGCTGAAAACACAGATTCACTAAAACTCATGGAATTTATTAATTTAAACCCCTATACCTATGTTTGGTGATGGAATTAAGTATAAATGTATGTTATGTTGACGGTTTATAATTGGTGTTAGTGACTGTCAACAATGTGTCTTTTCTCTCCTCCACTAAGTTTGCCTTGGGAACCTAGATTTGCATGTGTTTAGCGGATGGAGGGAGTAGATAATACTATTTTGTTCATTTTTGTAAAGGGATATAATAAATGCATAAGACGTATTTTTGGTAAAAAAAAGGAAAACATAATGGTCCCTTCAGAATTGTGTGGTTAGAGTGGGCCGTCATAGGTTCTATATGGAAGATCAATTTGTTTATGTGACATTGTAGATGATCTTAAATAGATTCATGTGCTTTTATAGTACATACACAATTGGTTTATTTGTTTGTGTTTTTTCGCCAAACCTGGCTAGCAAAATAAGTCCAACCCGTCCAAACCAACATAAGACAATGCAAAATTTATTGTTTGGTTTACCTATACTACCAAAGCCTAATGATAAAAATCTTGTTTGGTTTCCTGTATAATTTTGCAATAATCACCTCATCACTGTAAGGGTGATTTTTAGCTCCATCACCATCCACTACCAGCTCCTTCACGCTCACCGACATCAACACCATCTCAGGAGGTAGAGCTTGTGTCTGGGGGGAGACGAGCAAGGTTGTCGCGGGGGATGTCAAAATAACAACTTCAAGGCCCCTAGGACGCACTGAGCAACTCCTCTTCAGGATCAGGTTGAGTGGCACATGGTATTCCAATTATTATTCCAACATCGAACTAGTAGATGAAACTCAATTAATACAATTATATACAAATTAACCAGACTTCTCATTACAAGTTTTACATCCCGCTCTGTTTAGTGGATGCGGTCTCTACTCCACTAAGGTTCACTCTCATAGTTGCTCCATCTAGGATTCTGGAGTTAACTTGTAGCACGCTTGGAGTCACGCCCATTCCAAGTGCTACTATGCAGCGGTGGTCGAGCTATTTCTCAACACAGTCTATGATGTACCTACAAAACAACTTAACGACTGCACCGTGAGTACATTGTGTACTCACAAGACTTAATTCCAACATATAGTATTTGGTGGCTGCATAAGGTGATTATCAATCGTTTGTATGAGTGCGGAAGGCAATGATGTTCATGAAGAATATGTCATGTCATGCTGACAACTCGCACATGATCCTCACGAAACGAGACATCCGAGCCTGAAAGGAGAGATTCCAAGGACTGGGGACGATCGCACGATAGATAAGGAAACTAGGAATTCTACTCAGGATTTAGAGAGAGGCATCTAACCATGAAATAATTCTACCCCGGAATCTTTGTGTCATTTTGTGCTTTTTGCTTGCCGAAACGGCTCCACCCTAGTTTTACTAGATTTCGTTTCTAGCTTCTCCTGTGCATTAGCGATAATATTTTTGTCTAGTTATGCTTTTTAAGGGCAACAAGTTAAAACAAGGTATATTTAAGTTATTATTCGTCAAAAAAGTATAATTTTTTAAAGAATATTTACTTATATGATTTTTTATGAAAAATATTTTTTCTAGCCTACTAGCCACGGATAGTGATTCTAATTCATCACCTGAGTTTAGTGCGAATTCTGATCTAAAACATTTTGAAGAGCGATTTCGGATCTAAAACGTTTTGGATCCTTGCATCTAAGATACAGCCAGCCAGACTAATTAATCGTTTATTTTGATGAGGATGGTTAATCTCCTACTAGGTTGCACAACATAATAATTTTTTTTTGAGGAAAAATTGCACAACATACTCGTGGCCATGGGCCGAGAGATCCAGATCCAACCGGACCGCTCCAAGCGACCGCTCCCGTCCAGCCGGCCTGCCTAGCTCGCACCACGGTGGTGGAACCAAACGTGGAAGGGGACGGCCAAGGGCGGACACTGCCTTGGCTGGCGTTGACAGTTAGATGCGACCGCGGGAGCGTCCGTCCGACCGCCACCGCGTCCGCCTCTGCTCCCCCTCGCCTCGCCTCGTCGGCTCCCTCTAATCTCGAAGTCTCGAACCCAGTAGTGGAAGACTAGAATCATCGGCGCGACGCCTCGGCAGATTCGCCCGCTCCGATCCCACCACTGCCGTGCCCCGCGAGCGACGTCGGGCGGCGGCGATGGCGACGTCGTCGTCGTCGTCGGGGGCGGGGGCGCGCAAGAAGGCCCCCAGCCCCCCGAAGCACCGCCACGACGGCACCTCGCCGCTGCCGCTCGGCATGGACTGGAGCCCTCCCCCGAAGAGATGGGTAAGCGCCCGCCGCCCGTGACCCCCTCTCGCATCTCTACTACCCAACCCCCGTCGAGCTGCGCCGTCCGGCTCGTCATGATCCATGTCGCGCTATGCTCTCGGACTCGGAGGCAGATGCGGGTCTCGCCAGCTGCGTTGCTGCCTACTGGGGGACCGGTGATCCCACTTCTAAGGGCTATATTTGGTGCTGGTTCGGTCCGTTCTGGGGAGGTAGATGTGTTTTAGTGTATTGGGGGTTGTCGATCATGGGCAGGCGTTTTCGACCTGGATTTTACTGCAGCTGAGTAGCGTGTGCTAGTATTGGGTCCAGGTATCAAATGTGCGGGCTGTGATCTGCAGTAAAATTCGTCAAAGTAGAGCGACCCGTTGTGCATAGTTGCTGATTCAGTAACTTAGAGCTTTCCTTCAATTAGGGTTTTGGATTTCTCATGTTTAACTGACAAACAGTAGAATAATATGGACTTGACACGTTAGTTTACTCAGTGTAGGATTGGATGAGTCAATTTCATTTTTCTTCTTCACTTTACTAGGGTTTTGGATTATGTCTCTCTTGCAAGGAGTTGATTATGTGTTTCATGGTGTGCTTTTACTGAGTGGGATTGCAAAAATCAGACATACCCCAGCTTCAAAAGATTGATTGCCTTGTTAGTCAGTAGCTGTCTTCTCTTCTGTGGAGTCTTGAGTGTAGCTTTGCTTACCTGGAATATAGGTGTCAGTTGTAATTTAGCTGGTTGATGGCTTGATCCTTTCCGTATTATCATTTAAATTTCTTCCTATGCTATGCCAATGATCACTATTTCTGCCTGAAATAATTTGCATGCTTGATGAGCAAAATTCACTAATGCACATGCATATGTGGCAGAATTTCCATGAAAAGCTGTCCGTTTCTTTTTTTGAACGTAAAAAAGCTGTCCGTTTCTAACAGGTTTCAATTAATTAAGAAACATTTCATCTACTCACTATAGTATTTGTTTCAACACAACTCTGAAACTATCTATTGGTCAACGCATCTCATGAGCTCATTGTCTATTGACTGCATACAGGAGGGAAGGAACACCATATGGCCACATAACCCTCAAACAGGTTGGAGTTACTGTGTGAGGATGCCTTCTTGGATCACGCAAACACCTGAAACTGGTGTGACCACTGATAGCTTTTTGAAATCTGTCGTTGTAAGTATTGTTTATCTTGTATGCTTTTTATTTCTCCCATCTTTGTCTATCCATGCCACAGATGACTCGAATACATTAATTTTAATTGCATTCCATATGCCAATTGGAAAATGCTGTGTTTCAGGTATTCTCCTTGTTATACAACAAACAAAATTTTTATGTACCTATAGAAAATAGAAAATGGATAAAAAAGACCATTCCGCATTTATGACACCAAAAAAATTGAAAAAGTTCTTTTAAAGACATCTCCATTTCTAGAAGGGCGGGCCTGGTGCAAGCGGTAGAGTCTTACCGCCTGTGACAGGAAGGTCCCGGGTTCGAGTCGCAGTCTCCTCGCATTGCACAGGCGAGGGTAAGTCTTGCCACTGACACCCTTCCCCAGACCCCGATTAGAGCGGGAGCTCTCTGCATTGGGTACGCCCTTTTTTTTACATCTCCATTTCTAGCATTTACCTCTCCGGCTATAGCTGCAGCTAAGATATTCAACTTTTAGCGCTATGTGATGGCACACGCTAATAGCCGGATTTAGCGCCCAAAATCCGCTAAATATGTCGTGATTTAGTGCCGCTAAGCTGTCACACCTCACCGTTCCGCGCCAGGAGCCGACTGAGACCTTCCCCATTGTGCATCGCAGCCACGGAGCACCTCCTTGTCCAACGTGGCCTGATTCAAGCTCCCCGCCTCCGCGAGCAAGCAGAACTGCAGAAGCACCAGCAGCTCGACTCGGCGAGGTGCTCAGGCCACCGGAGATGCGCCGGAGCTGCTCAGCTGTGGCGCTCCACGAGTGAGGCCGCGTGGGCATGCGACGGAGAGAGCAACATCCTCCCCGGCGGCAGTGCAGCAGAGGGCCAGAGGCGTGTCGCAGTGGAGAGAGAGAATGCAGCAGGCCAGAGGAGTCACGAGTTGGACCTTGGACAAGGAAACTAATAAATAAAGCGTGCAGCCTCGTTAGGAACGTGTGGACGAGGATTGACCAGGCTGTGATTATTAGTAGATAAATAGCGGAGATAATAGCAGCTATAGCGGATCGACCAGGCTGCCGCTAAACCTTATATCCGGAGATTTAGAACACTGCTTTAGACATCTTAATGTATTCTCAACTATATTTTGGAATGCCAATGTATTGCTAAGGTGTTGCATGTTCTGTCATTCTTTTTTTTGTGTCATGTGATTAGTTGCAATCACATGAAAAAGGCTCTTATCATAATATCATGTGAATCTTAGTTTTGAGTTATGTAAACTTTGCCATTCTTGTTTTCCTGTATCTAAATTTAATGCCCATAAAGGACAGTTTTACAGGATACATGTCGGTATACAATCTCCAGAAGGCTTTAGCTCTAGCCATGGAATTCTCAGAAGGTTTAGTGACTTTCTGAAGCTATCTTCTGATGTAAGTTGAGGCAGTTGATTCAGATATCCCAATTGTTGCCATTTGCTCTTTCAAATATTGAGCATCTTTAACTTGCAAGTTGCAGCATTTTTCTTCCGGTAACTCAAAATGTGCTCACATTATCTGAGGGCACAATTGTTAGTTAGCAATAATAATAGCTATGGATGTGCAGTTGTTCTATGGTTTAAAAATATTGAACAAGCAATAGGGAAAACACATTTAATTTTGCAAGTCTTGAATAGCATTGACCTCTTTTAACATAGCAGACATGCTCCTTTTGAAAAGTAATGATCCTTTGTTTTGACCTCAACTGGCCTGTGTACTACTCAGGCTGACAGAAAATTTTAGAATGCAATCATCATGAAAGAATCACTGTGTAGCTCAGTATCCAGTTGTGTTAGAATGACTTAAAATGTGCACTGGCGAGCTGTTGGCGGTAAGTTTTAGAAATGCAGTCAACTGTAAGAATCACTGTGTAGGTAAATGTAACTTGGTAATAACTTGAATGCACACCACACTGCAGAAACTTACTGATGTAGCTACTTGTTACAGTGCATTACATAGATATGCAGTGATTCATCTTCAAGCACTTTTAGTTACAATGTTCCATGTCTGTATTGATGCTAGTTTGCACAATCCTTTAATGTTTTGCCTCCCCGTTGGCCTCAAAATAATGATCTATGCTTTGTTCTGATGTAGACATGTTGGGTCATTTGCTACTTTATGATTTGGTTTTGATGTAGAACCTTGTGTTATGTAACTGGGTGATTTCCTGAACATGATATACCAGTATACCACCGATACTGTGCTATTCCATATTCATTTGCCTTTGATATATCATTTGTAACCATTTGCTTTTTTTGTAAGTTCAATATTTTTTTTCTTATACTACAATACTCCTGTTCTGCAGCTTAAGAGCGCGTTTCCCAGAAAAGATGTCCCATCGGCTCCTCCGAAGCATGCTTTCTTAAGAATAAATTCAAGCAGGTTGCTTCTAGAAGAGGTAAAATGTATCTTAAACCTCAATGTACTTTTGTTAATTTCCCCTTTTCCCTGTGTCAACTGGATGCTTTACGTGTAATACTATTTCGTGTTCAGCTTCTTGGACCTATCTCAAACTGTTATGCTTTCAGAGAAGGCATGCGTTGGAGGAGTGGATGCAAAAGTTACTTTCTGACATTGACTTGTCAAGAAGTGCTCCTGTTGCTGCTTTTCTTGAGCTTGAAGCTGCTGCACGTTCATGTATTTGCTGCTTTAATTATATTTTTCTCTAACTGTATATTATTCACTGTCTTCATTGTGCACGTTAAATATGTTAACAGAAAATTTAATACTGTTATACTAAATATAGATTTCCAAGAACGGAATGGGCGTCCTTCTGAAGTAGGTTCTTCTGCAAAGAGCAGCAGTATTGACTCTTCTCCACATTCTGATGGACCTGCTTCTGGTTCTCTTGCTGAGTCCAATCAAATAAATCAAGCTCTTACTCGTGGTAGCAGTCTGACAGGAGCAACTGGTAATGGTGTGCTTGGAGAAGCTATCTTAGATCAGTCTGATGAGCATGTTAGTAGTGCCTTGAATCACAGGAAAGGGAACCTTGTATTGGAACATGATGGTAGAAATGGTTCAGTAGCGTCTTATAGGGGAGTTGTTTCAGAAGAGGACCGTGATTCTAATCCCGGCCATGCTCGGAAGGACTCTGCTGAAAGTATTGGGAGTGATTTGAGTTCTATAAGAGGAAGTGAATTATCTGTTCCAGGGGCTAGTAGTTCACTTTGGGATGGTGCCGTGGTGGATGGACATATTAGTCAAACAGAACATCTTACTGGTTTGGATATGCATCTTTTGTATGACATGGATGCACAAGTCATCCTTCCAAATGATCAAAAACAGAAGTTGACTAGACTTTTGATCACAATGCAACGAAGAATAGGGACAGCAAAAACTGATATGGAGGATCTCATAGCACGACTAAATCAGGAAGCAGCTGTTAAAGAATATCTTACTACAAAGGTATTGCTTTGCTTTTCATGTTAAATGACTATGGCATCTAGCTCTACTTAGTAATTACAGGTTCATGCTTTTTTTTCTCGAATACGCAGGAGAGCTGCGTGTTGTTGTATTATAGAGAGGAATTACAGGTTCATGCTTAATAAAAACAAAATGCACTTTCAATTTCCATGTTGAGTTTAAGATTGTATGGTTCTCCAAGTTACATTCTTTTGTTGTTTTGTGCATTCTTAGTTGTACACTCAATGGATTTGCGTGTATCATTACCATTCTCCGGATTCTAGGTTCTCTGTTTGATAATTATGATTTGTAATGTAGGTTAAAGATTTGGAGGTTGAATTGGAAGCCACAAAACAAAAAGGTAGAGAGACACTACAACAAGCTATCCTGGCTGAAAAAGAGAGGATTACCCAGATGCAGTGGGATATGGATGTGCTCCGTAGGAAGTACTCTGAGATGGAGTCAAACCTGAAGACTGAACAAGTCTGTTATTCCCACTGTTCTTGTGGCTTAATTATTTTACTAGCCATATGAAGGTACTGATTATGTCTCTTTATAATTTGTAGAATGAGAAAACTCGTGCGGAGTCAGAGAAAACAACTGCTAGTGGTGAAAATGAAACACTACTTGAAGAATTAGAAATTAAACAAAAAGAAGTCGAGAGTTTGAAACAGCGTCTTGTAGAAGCTGAGGCAAAGTCTAAAGCAGATAAGAAAGTTCTTGTCAAAGAGGTCAAGTCTCTTAGAAACTCCCAAACAGAGATGAAGAAAGTGTTGAATCAGTATCTTGAGGAGAAGACTGATTTAGAGGTATAGTGATACCTAATGCCTATCTAATTATAATGCCCCGTTCCAGCTGTAGCAGTATCTGTTGTTTCTAGGAATACTTGTTTACTCTTACTGGCAGTATATATTCAACATTATTAGTGGCTTGCTAGACCAATTTGGCTAACTGCTCTTCCTCTTTCTTTTGTATCCTTCATGCCACCTACCCTTGGACTTTAGCTTAAAATCCTACTGAACCGTTGCTATGTTCAAGTTTGTGACCTTTTGATACTGTTACATCCGCAAGACTTTTGTGATGATGCAAGACATCCTGTCCTTTTACCTTTCCACGACGCTTATTATTCATCCAACAGGCATTCTATTTGGGAAGACTATCATAAAACATTATGTTTGCTAGCTGATAAGATGCTCTAGCATTAAAGAATGTGATTATTATCTTAACCAACAAACACATGAGCTATTGGTTTTGTGTCAACATCTCCATGTGCTTTGTTTTGTCAAACTTGGATGAATAAAGTTCCTTCTCTGAAGCCAGGAAGAGCAATAAAGACTGATTTGTACCTAAGATCATCAAGCACACAATCAATTTCTTTTTTTATTTTAATATTTCCATATCTCATGTCAAACTTGGATGGATAAAGCTTGATCTGTTTATGCAAGCTATGATGTAAAATGATTTCTCCTTATATATGCACGGTTTTGGGAATTAGGATTTAGTGCTGCTCCTTCAATTAACTGCATGAGCTAGAGCCTGGAGAAAGGGGATGAGTCTTTTTATGCATGCTAACATATTCAAATCAATTAATCGCTTATGATTTTTTTTTCACTCTTCGTAAATCCATGCTTCTGTCTGTGCACTCAAAATGTCTGTAGTACTCCGTAGTTCGAATTCTATGCAATCAGTTTATTTTCCTGATTTTTAATGTTTTTTTTGGTTTCAGAGAGTTATTAATAGAGAGAAACAGAGGTCAGCACGTACAAAGTTATCCCGATTGAAAATTCTTCATGAGTGTCGACTGCTGCGGGAGCGTCTACAGGAATGCAGTGCTAAATTTCTAGCAGAAGAACAAGATAACTTTACTATTGATCCATCATCCTTGCCTGATGCATTAGATCTTCTAGCAACATCAGACAATAGAATACGCCTACTTGTTGCCGAGGTAAACTTGAAATGTTATGGTAAATTAATATCATTTTTTTCCCCAACGGGCCTGCTTGGCCAAACTCTAGTTTTTATATTCTTAGAGAGCAGCCAAAGTTACGTGGTACAGCTCCTACTCTAATAAATTTGGAGTTTGAGCAATTGAGTTGTTTTGGAAATAGGTGCTCCTTTCATTTCTTGGAAATACAAAAAAGAAGTGTCCTACGGATAATGTAAAATGCTATGCAAGATCACGAGATTTGTAATGTTGGTTTGTCCTAACACAGAACACTACCTCTGGTTGTTAATACTTGATGCTCCAACATCATGTTAATACCTGCAGCTAGCTCATTATCCTAGTCAGGAAGATCAACTATTCCTGACTGGGGGGAGTATTATCTGGTTCAGTTTTTGTTGTCAATTGGAAGATCACTCGAATATTCCCTACTTTTGCATTAGAAGCCCCTGAACTCCTCTTCTCAATTTATCATTTTTATCTTGGATCTGAAGCTGGGGCAGCCTTTGTAATAATATCATTATTTCACATTCTCTTCTTGAACCTAGACTGTTTTTAGTGTTGTAAAGTTAAGGGAAGTTGGAGAAAACAAACCCTACCAAGGTCCCAACTTTAGAATTATTAAGGCGAATGACAAGTTTACGGCACTTAGTTCTGTAACCAGGCTTGCACACTGTGTTGGTAGCACCTGTTTATAATTATTGCCTCCTATGAATCCCTTCTTTGTAGAAGTAGGGACAGACTTTTTTTTTCCTTTGGGTTCAGCTAGAGTTTGGAGTTTGAGCCACATATCATTTTACCTTGGTAGTTACAGTGCATCTTATGTTTTGATTTAGAGAGGAAGAATATTGTTCACACTGGAATGCAATTTCCATGGCTCCACTTCAGTTTTAGATATACTTTCTATTAATTCTACTACTTTTAAATGTGGATATCTCTACTAAATCTATGCTCTGCATTGGTCTCTCCAGGCTCAACTTCTAGCACGAGATGATGAACAAGGCTCTTCTGATGATGGCGACAATTCTGATAGATCCTCATTAACTATGAGCAGTGAAGATGCAAAAGTTACTGATGAAGATACAACAAAAATGCTTTCTGATCTGCTCATTGACAATGCACAGCTGAGGCTACGCCTCAATGCTGTCATCCGCAACGCTGTAAATACTGCCGTGAAGCCAGAGAAGGAAGGTAGTGGCGAGGTTCTCCCCAAAAAGACAGTCCTTAACTGGTTGTTAGACAGATGAGAAAACACGATGTATATTCCTGTGAATTAGATCTTCAGACTTATGCGGCTTGATCAAAATTATATGATGAGCATACCTATAGTGCCAGAGTAGCATCAGGATAAACATTCCCTCCATGAGGGAAGGAGAGCCTGGAAGCGTGCGTGTGTTGCTGTTGTACGATTGCTTATTTATACATGGAAGTCATGGAGGATAGTATATTTAGTGGGGTTATCACATTGCATTACAGTGGCTAGGGCAGTCAAAGCTTGCTGAGCTATGGAGTAGCTTGCAATTGGGGTTAAGACTGATGGAGAGCACAATAGCCCCCGGTTTTGCACCATATATATGTAATTAAAACCTGATGGGATACCCTATATGTAGACTTTTCTGGCTCTCAGCCGGTGAATCTCTAGCATGACTGTACACAGTGAAATCACTCTAGACCAATCTTCATAACTTATTCTATAGTCACTTTGATTTACGATAATATTTACTAATTTACGATAACATGAATATGTATTTACGATACCTGTGTTACTACAACTCACGGTGATATTTACGATAATGTTATAGCAAATCACTTAGTAAGGAGTTATTGTAATCTCGTAAATTAGCGTGGTAATTATTATAACTCAAAGTGGCCACAGAATAAGTTATTCTATGGCCAGCTGCAGAACAGTAGTTCTATGTATGACAAAGTGTATTAGATAGAGTAGGTACTCCCACGTGTATATCTCTAAATTTAGGTACTCCCACGTGTATATCTCTAAATTTAGGATGTATATAGCCCGACGAAGTGTATTAGATGGAGTATATCATCGTACTAGGCAATCTATGGTACTATGTATGACAAATATGTATGTATATTTAGAGTATATGGATATACTTATTTTATATGCTACTATCATAGTATTATATAATATATTAAAAAATATATGCTATTTTGAAAAAATTTTACATAGTAAAGATCTAGAGTATCTTAATATTAGTATGTCAACATACTCCAACTGATAAATGAGTATGTGCACATACGTAACGTGATTTATTGATTATGGGAGTAGCTACTCCCGAAAGTATATAAAATGCACCATATATATATAGTAAATGCCCGTGCGTTGCAACGGAAACACATAATACCACGATAACATATGTATGAGCGTGTGTTATACTGTTATCTAAAATAGATACCGCAATCATAATGTTCCGATTAATATTACATAAGTCTTCACAAAAGATAGATAGTTAAAATATAACTTTAAATTTGAATGCAAAATCAAAACATCAACTTTAATTGTCGTATCACTTCATGCCTACGATACGCGAAAGATAAGCTTGCACTTCTTAAGGAATCAAGTGCTACGGAAAAATAATCATAACAAGTTTATGGCCTTGTTCGCTTCTTTTATAATCCGTCTTTTTCAGCTTGTTTTTTTAGCCGGAACAATATTTTTCTCTCATAACAAATCAGTCGGAATAATGTTTCAGCTTGTTTTTTCAGTGAAGCGAACGGGCCTGTGTTTCACAATACATGTTTTAGAATCTATTCTACAATTAAGAATCTAATCTCTCAATAGTTCGACTAAGAGAACGTGCTTTGCACGAATACCAAGCTACAATTGGTCACCAATCAATGATGATCAAGAAGATTTTCTAGTCGGGCGGCGTATGACTTCTTGCAGCTGAAGCATGCAGATGGCTGAAGCTATAGTTAGAAGTATCCTGCATATAAATTGTTTGTTAATTTTTAAAGTTAAAGTACCATTTGATATCTGAAAAAAAATATATATCAACGTGTGATGTATTACCTCTTTTATGAAGTTAGAACCTCTTTATATACGATATTCTTTGTGAATATATCTTTTGTCGCTTTCTTCTTCCTTTTTCCTTTCCATTTCTCTTTCCCCTTGTTCACGTCATTCTCAGCAACTGGCACGGTTAGGATCCTAATGTTCGATCTTGCCGCACGACGCTCCGCAAACCTTGCTCTGTCCCTTTGCCTTTTAAGTTCCCGAGGATCGGAGACTTGTGTAAGTGGATTAGATCCACTTTCAATGCCTGCTTTTTTTAGAAGATAGACTTAACATCATTAATTATCAGATGTTAAAATTTTCACATACATATACACATCGACATCAGTATTTACCTTCATTTATCTGGTTTGACAAGTCTCTCAATGGCATGCAACAACTATGATTTTCATTAGGCTCCATGCAGGAAAGAGATCTAAAAATACATGAAGACAGTTTAAAAAAATAGTCTTTTAGATATAGAAATAACGATCTTCTAAAAATGTGATTGTTCTTATAGTTGTAAACAATAAACTGTGAAACCAAAGCAGCTATAAATTATTTCATGCTAGCAAGTTAAACAAAATGATGACATATTTTCTCAAACGATGAACAAAATGATGATATACCCTATTTTGCTAAATTAGAAATAATATTTTATGTATGTACCTATGCACTCATATGTACATGTGATCAGTTTAAGAATTGTCTAATACTCATAGGTTTAATATTGTACCTCTACACATTTGAAACACGTAATTTCTGATTCCGGTTAGATTGAAAGAAAGTAGGTAAAAAGTATAAGTATGTGCGGTTATTACATTAAAATAATCAAAAGACGAATGGATCATATATCGAGAACCTTTTTTATCTTCAGTATAAACTCTCTGTTTCTTAGGTTTAGAAGGGTTAGGGGCAGAGAATCGAACTTTCTTGTCTTCGAAACAAAGTAACTTTAGTATCTGAAAAAGTTGACAAAAAATTAAGGATCTTAACAACAACATAGATTTCAAACCTACCCATCCCCAACTATATAAAAGCATGGCTGAATCTTTTGTTTTTTAGAGGTGGTTGCAACAGTCGGGGCAGATGAGTTATATTAACAACTACCAATTTACTAGTGATCATAAGTTTAGATTAAAATCAATTTTAGCAGAGATGACTTATTGTAGTCATCGAAGCCTTTCCCCAAGGGAGGCCTCAACAGCCAGATTTCTATCGTGCTTCGATCATTAGGTGTTGTCTGTGGCCGCTGTCCCAACGGACCTGTTAAGATGACAAGAGCTATCCGTATTTGCATATCATCAAGGCAACTCTATGAACTTGCAAGTAAATAGCAACAAGTGTTCAGGAAAAAAAGTTTTGTTCCACTTAGTTTTTTCATGCCCAATACCTATGTACGAGCAAATTTTGTGGGCAAAAGAAATAAAATGTGGTTTGCATGGCAGGATGAGGACTGAATTGGTGATCATCTGGCAGTGCAAAAAGCTCAAAATTCCAACCAAAATGGATGAACTAAAACCAAACAAACTCACTGCAAATTACCCAAATAGCACGACATATGTTTTTATTCAAACAAATGAGCTCACTATGAACTATCCAAAATGCACTAAATCTAAAGCATTGCCATATTGCAGAGATAGAAAAAAGAAAAGAAAAGAAGCACATTTAGCTTCCAGTTGAGTAGTTGACCATGGTGTAATGAAAAATGTAATTATAAACATTATGGTCTCGATAACCGATCATGCAAAGGAAGACTATTCTAGTTTCATAAACATCCTCAGAAAATTGTCAACAACTAACAAGATATTTATTAGAATGTCCACATAAAAAACAAAACACTGACAGGTCCATGAACCATGGATCGGCGGTGTGGTGTGTGAGCGGTCCACCATGGACCGAGTCCATGCTGAAGGGTATGGGTCCTTATATTTCCAATGTATTTCCTCTTTTATTCTTCGAAGGAAAACGGCAAGAAAGTGTGGACATGGCATCCTAATGTCATCAAGCTAACAAGCTAGGAACGCTCGTGCAAAGCGGAGCACAGAACAGAGCACGACCGGTGCTCGGCGGCCATTTTCTAGCAACACGAGCTTGCGGTTGCGCAGTGTGCCTTGCGCGCGCACGTGGAGAAGGAGCGCAGGGGTGTAGGGAAGCTCACCTGTGGCTTACCAAGGGCGGAGGAGCAAGGCCGAGACTAGCTGTTCCCTAGAGCGAGCTCACATCTGGCAATGGCGGTGCGGCGCAGGAGTTCGTGGGCTTGATGCTGGTGCTGCCCAGCTGGTAGTGGTGGGCTAGTGGTTCACGCTAAGGAGCTTGGCTGCTCGCCATGATCACTGATCTATTGCAGGCTCCGTGGACTGCAGGTGGTGAGATCAGCGATTTGTTACAATGGACATCGGAGCGGTGTCCTGATTCCGCGTGCCTGGCGTGTGTCAGCGGCAATGGAGACCTGAGCCCGCGGTAGTGCAAAGCATCAGTGTCAGTGGGGAGGGCACGGCGCCACAGAGACTTGAGTGGGGCGATTCGGCGATGGCTCCGCTAATTGTCGCCATCCATGTGCTTCTGCTAGGATTAGTCATGGTCGTCTTCGCCCATGTGCTGCTGTTAAGATTTGGGTTTGGGTGTTCCGTTTTGCATAGCTGGAAGGGAAGACAGATGGCGATATAGGGTCCTGATGACGTACCTGGTGGGTGCTCGTCGCTAGCTCGGCATCGTGACAGGGTACGCTAGCGTCAGCGGGCAGGGTGGCGAGGTGACGGGCGCTCCAGCAGCGTTGAGGCGGTAGGGACAAGATGGGGCATCAGACAGGGCCAGTTGAAAGGTCCTTGTTTGGTTTTGGTAATTGAATGACAACTTAGGTGGACTAATTATGTTTATGTGAGATACACAGGTGATTAGTCCACAGGTACATGTGTATGAGCAACATATGCCATGGAGGTGAAAATGGCTTGGAGATGTTGCAAAGCTCACACATGTGATGATGAAGGAGCTTATTGCACATGAGACATGACATTGAGTCATGTGATCAAGGTGGAGAAGATCAAGACAAGACTTGGCTTGATGGACCGGTTGCAAGCGTGAAGGGCAAGTCGAAGGCTTTGGAGTGATGGACCGCGTGGCGGTGAAGCTTGAGCAAGACTTGGCGCCGATGGACGATGGCAACGGTGAAGAGCAAGTAGAGTCAAGATCGATGAACCAATATGATCATGTGATGATATAAAGTGGATCATATCATTGTTGATCGTGTTAGTGCATGTGTTGCATCGACATTGAAGGAGATGGAATGGAATGCGCAAGGCAAAGGTATAACCTAGGGCATTTCATTTCACCGGTCATAGGTATGTAGAGAAGTTTATGACCGGGTTTAGGATAGATGGCCGTACTATCAAGAGGGGCAAACTTGTTTGCATATCGGTCATCTAGTGCCACTCGAGTGATCTAACTTTGCATTGTCGCTAGGATCGAGTGGCGTGGCAAGTTGAGTGGCTAACATCCTTTGGGAAATGGTTGTGAAAATGCTAACACACATACACATGATGGTGTACACTTGGTGGTGTTGGCATATTTACAAAGGAGGTGGTGTTTGCAGGGGTGAGATGGGTTTTGGGTCCCTCTCTCCCTCCCGCCGAGCTTGCGAGGCAGGATTCGGCGCTTTTGGGAAAATGAAATGTCTATTTTCTATTGCGCCGGATGCAAATTCTTGTGGTTAGCACACTTGAGCAAGGGTGAAGAGAATGGAGAAGATGCTGGCGTCGGTCAACTGACCGGACGCTGGATCTGAATGCACCGGACGCTGGCAGGCTGCGTCCGGTCGCACTGACGTGGAGTGTAGCAGTAACTGGAGTGTGACCGGACGCTGGCTGCGTCCGATCACGTTCGACCGGACGCGTCCGGTCATGCTCGGGAGCTTACTGAAAACGACCGGACGCTGAGGGTCCAGCGTCCGGTCAGTTGAAGCTAGAGCGTTCGGTCAGATCAAGTGACCGTTGGAACCGGGACACGTGGTCGTCTGCGAGCGACCGGACGCTGAGGTCCAGCGTCCGGTCAACACGATCGGAGCGTCTGGTCGGCCCGACCGTTGCCCAGTGAAGGGGTAACGGCTAGTTTAGCCCTTAGGGCTATAAATAGAAGTGGCCCTCAGCCATGGCTGGCGCTGAGCACCTCAAGGGACTTAGTATCCATGCTTGTGAGTGCTTGGGAGCCCTCCATCACACATATACTTGATAGTGATTATTCGATTGTGTGAGTGAGCGATTCTAGTGCGATTGCATCGTGAGGTTGCATCGAGTGGCACTAGGTGATTGAGTTGCAAGCCGGTGGTGCTTGTTACTCTTGGAGGTTGCCACCTCCTAGACGGCTTGGTGGTGGTCTCCGTCGAAGCGCGCAAGAAGCTTGTGCGGCGCTCCGGAGAAGTGCTTGTGAGGGGCATTGTGCTCGCCCCGCGGGAGCCACGAAGAGCAACTCTAGTAAAGCGTGTCATTGAGCTACCCTCACTCAAGGGGTAGGTTCTTGCGGCGCCCGACGTGCGGGCTTAGCGGGTGATGCTAATTAGCCGCCGAACCACCAAGTGAGCGGTCGACACAACGGGGACTAACGTGTTGGCAAACACGTGAACCTCGGGAGAAAAATTATCGTGTCAACCTTGTTCTTCCCGTTAGTTTGCATCCCCATTACACAAGCTTGCAATTACTTTTATACATATTAAGCCTGTGTAGTTGTTCTTGTAATTAGATAGCTTGTGTAGCTTGCTAATTACCTTCTTGCTTGTGTAGCATAGAAGTAGCTCCCTTGCGTGGCTAATTTGGTTTGTGTAACCTTGTTAGTCACATTACTTAGTTTGTGTAGCTAAGTAATTGCGTTCTCTAATTTGGCATTGGTCGCCTTGTTATTGAGCATTGCTAGTGAGCTTAGTTAGCTTTGTGCTTTTGCTTACTAGCATGTGTAGGAGCTCCCTTGTTGCTTAAAGTACTAGCGGCATAGGTTTGTGTGACCTTGCTTCTAGAATTGGTTAGGAGAGCTCTATCTAGCCTGGCACCTTTGTTGCATAATTGTTATCTTTGCAAGGTGCTAGTGAACATATATAGTGAGGTATAGTCTTGGCTAGACCGATAGTTTTAATTCCGCATTTGTATCGGTTAGCCGACGCGATTAAGTTTTAGAAAAGACTATTCACCCCCCTCTAGTCGCCATCTCGACCCTTCATCGGTACGGGGCAGGACGTGGACAGGGCGCGATTGAACGACGGCGTTGATCGGCGGACGGCGTGTGCGATGGCGAAGGTGGCACGAGGGCCAGGCACGAGGAGGTGAGGACGCGGTGCCGTGCGACTGCAAAGTGCCAGGGAGGTCACGGTGCAGGTGACGGCATGGTCTCACGTGATTGACAGCATGGGGTGATCGCAGAATTGATCACGATTGTTACGGGAATTGATTTTTGCCTTTCTGATTTGCTGTGGCTGTTATGGGGATTGAGCTGAACGCATGGAGCGAGTGCGCGTTGCCTTCCTAATCTGATCGCATGGAGCGGCTTTGGTGTCGCACTTGTGGACGGAATAGTTATAAATAGATCTTGATACGATCATGATACTTTACAAATATAGATTGTGTGGGTGTTCAGTCACCCAATCTCCTCCTTTTTGGTTCTGGCTGGTTAGAGCAGAGGACTGAAAATCCTCTTTTGCTTAGCGCGTTGGACTCCAAATCCTAACAGAGTGGTTCGAATCCACCTCAGAACGAGAGCGAGCCTGAACGAAACCTAACGGAAGCTGCGCTTGACTGGGAAGACTGCTGCGCTCCCTGCGGGTAATAGCAAGAGAGTGAAGAACAATGATCCTCAAAACTCAAAAGTCAGCAGTGAATGAGTCCGACTCGAGTTCGTGGGTCAAAGGCGAAAGGCTGACACACACACGTGCTATTCTACACCCTAGGTGTACAATACTATTCTATACCAAACTGCTAGAGTTCAGTATCGTTTAGAAGTCGTGTTTCAGTATTGTTCAATATTTTATGGTGCTAGGTGTAGTACTGAGTGATACTGAACGTAGTTCGGTACTACTTAGTATTTTTCTCTAGTCAGTTTTGGCTATTATTCTACACCTAAGGTGTAGAATTCGTGGGTCAAAGGCAAAATCGCGTTGACTTTGTGATTTTGCCCTTCACTGTTAACAAGTCAACGCAATTTTGCCCTTAGTCAACGGTCAAAATAGGGGCAAATTCGCAAAGACCAGGGGCAAAATCGCGTTGACTTGTTAACAGTGAAGGACAAAATTATAAAGTTAGAGAATCGATGGTAAAATCATAATTGCACTTTAAAACAAGGGGCAAGAACACTAAAAACCCTTTTTTTTTTTGTTTCAAGGAGTGTTCCACGTTTAAAAGCGTGTGCTCGACCATTCAAAAAAGCGTGTTCTTGTCCTGGAGTATTCCACTGTCAGTCTGTCATCTGGGAAGGTGAAAATTTCCAGATTCCTGTGAAATTCGTTCTGTATATTTTCATTGAATTCTTGCGTCCATAGATCCAAGATCCATATGTCGTTTCTTCGTATCTTATCCGTGGTCCTTAAAACAAATCATGGCCATGTTTAGTTCTCCCTAATTCCAGAATTTGACACTATGCAAAAAGAAGATTCTCCGTCACATCAAACTTGCGGTACATGCATGGACTACTAAATGTTGACGAAATTAAAAAATAATTACACAGTTTGGTTGTACTTTACGAGACGAACGTTTTAAGCCTAATTAGTCAACGATCGAACAATTACTACCAAATAAAAACAAAACGATACCGATTCGGTGCGTGAACTAAACACGGCCCATGCAGAAATTGGCATGGATAACAGAGTCATATATGGCTTGATGAGCCAAATGGCTTTTGCTTTTGGCGAGGGAGGCACTCTCTGTCAGTCTGTTCGGGAGGCCGTATCGTATCGTGGATTATTTACTGCTGACTGGTTTAGTGTGAGAGAAAAATACTATTCTCAACTGAAAATTTACGATCGTTTACGAGCAAGCGAACAGGCTATATATTAACATCACAATTTTCTAGACCACTTTTACGGCTCACAGATTTAGTTTCACGAAAAAGCACGCGAGTGGGACCGCCGGTAGTAAGGCAAAAAGTCCAATCCGGGCCCACCTGTCGCACAGCAAAAGCAGCGGTGTGGACGTACACGCACTCACGTTCCACCGCCGAAAAAAAGGACGCGCACATCACACGCAGTGAGACGCCAACGGGAACACGTAAAAATCCAAGGCCGCGTTTAGTTGGCCGAAGTTGACACCCTGTAGCGCACTATAGTATTTTATTTATATTTAATAATAATTATTTAATTGTTGATTAATTAGATTTAAAACGTTTATCTCATAAAGTATAACTAAATTGTGTAATTAATTTTTGATTTTGTCAATATTTAGTACTCTATGCATATACTGTAAATTTGATGAGACGAAAAATCTTCTTTTTGCATGGTGGTAAAGTTGAAATTTTGGGTAAAAGGGCCAACGTTAAAACCAGAGAGGGGAGAAGAAGGCAAAGTGCGCGATAAATAGAAATAGCCCTTGCGACTGCGAGGACGAAGGCGTCAGGAACCAACAACCCAACCCATCAGCCCGTCAGAACCGGACCAGACCAATCAGGACCCATCAGCACCGTCGCGGCGGCGACCAGGGCGCGGAGGCCGGAGGTTGGGGGGACCGGGACCCGGGACCAGCGGTCGAGGCCCAGCTGTTGCGGATCGCGTGGGGGAGGGGAGGGGGAGAGGCGTCTGTCTGCCGGATGTCCCGCGGCGGCGGGGAGTAGGGCGACGGCGGCGGCGGGGATCGGCTGCGGCGGCGCGACGAGGCAGCGGCGGCAGTGCGGGAGGGCGGCGGCACCATGTCTGCGGTAGTCTGTGGCAAGAGGTCCTCCTCCATCTTCGCCGACGAGCTCCTCCCGCCGTCCCCTCCCTCCCCTCACTCCTCCTCCCACCAGCCGGCGGCCAAGCGGTCCCGCCGCTCCCCCTCGCACCGCGGCGGCGGCGGCGGCTCCGACGGACGCCGACGGGAGGCGCTCGTCCACCATCTACTTGCACTCTTCCCCGACATGGATCCCCAGGTCTGCCTCCATCTCCGCCTCACTTTATCCTTTCCTGATTTCCTCCCGTCCCATTTCCCCGTCGGTGGTGGTAAATCATAAGATGTGATTTTTGCTCCCTTCTACGATTTACTAGTGCCACCATTTTTTTTTTTGGTGGTAAGCCGACGAGGATTTGTTGTTCTCTGTCCGTAAATATGCGATCCCAGTGTAATTTCCGATCTGTCCTTGGGTGTGAAATCGGATATTACTGAAATGGGGCTCTTCTCAGTGAATTAGTTTAGTTTACTGCCACGCTTGATATGAATCTAGATGTCTCTCAGTTGTCGTTGTATTATCCTACCATGCTTATATGCTTGCTTAGATGTTTGTGGTACTCTGAATATTGAATTGTAGCATGTCCTACCTCTTTTACATTTGTTTTTTATTTCAAACATATTGGCAATGGAAGAAATGGTCTGTTTCATAGGATTTCATTTACTGTTAACCTGTATCTGTTTTATTAACTATGCAAAGGATGGTTTTATTAACTATGCAAAAAGGATGGTCGCCGAGAGATGGATGTGCTGTAGTTTCTGTGGCTCCTTTCTTTGGTAGCTATGCAAGTTGTGTATTGTAGCCAGTCCGAGCTTGTGATGTCCCCAGTAAGTACACAAAATGAATTTATTGAATATACAGGATTTCCTTCGTAGATGGAAATTCAACCTCCTGTTGGATCCTGATAGATTGAATTACTTCTATGCAGTATGAGCTAGTTCCTCATTTACTCTACCTTCTAGTATAACATATGTGACACAGCTAACTATGCTTGCTCTAAATAACTGTAGTTGCTTGAAAAAGCTCTGGAAGCATCTGGAGATGACTTGGATTCTGCAATAAAGAGTTTGAATTTGCTGCGTTTAGAGTCAGCAGAAAATGGTCAGCATACAGCAATTCAGCCTTCCGTTGAAGGTTAGTTTTCTACCAGAGACTACTGCTTTCCCTGGATGCATTCATATAGCAACAGTTATGCATTCTCATCCATGTAGTTCTAGCTGTACTTATAATAGTCACCTGTCAATGATTCAATGGGAGTGTGGTTCTCGGTGCCCAATTGAATTTGTCCACCAATTTTATTCAGAGCTATATTATTTCATTATTTCAGGTTTTCTTAATTCATAAATTTGTTACTGTTATATATCTACACTGTCATAAGCTGTTAAATTTAAACACATATTTGTATCCGATTTTGGTATGGAATTAATTATATGTAGAATTGGATCATCAAATATCCTACATTGTCTCTGGCTTTGCTTATAACTTCATCCTGATATGACATCAATCCCGTGTTGTATTTGGTGGTAATTGGAATTTGTGTCATCTAGGATAGTGTTACTACCATAGTAATTGGGTGTTTGGTTTGAGGGATGAGTTAGTCCATCATCTTCTCATTCCTCACTTTTTGTTTGGTTTGTGGAATGGAATGGGTTGATCCATCATCATCTCATTCCTCACAAGCTATAATAATTACCACTATGAGGAATGAAGTCATGCCACCAAATTTGAGGAATGGGCTTATGATGCGCCACCTCATCTAGAATAGAGTGATTCCTCAAACCAATCACTCTATAAATGAATTGGTTGCATCACACTTATTTTCTAACGTGTTATATTATTTTTTTTGGAAAGCAATGAAGCAGTTTCCAGATTGTATTGCTGACGGTAGCATCAATTTTGCATTCCTTGCAGGTATTCCTAATGGTGGCGTGGATACGGCTACAGAATATCCGCCTACTGTAGATAATTACCAGACAAGTAATAATGGCTCTGAATGGGTCGAGATATTTGTCAGAGAGATGACAAATGCTTCTGACATAGATGATGCACGGGCTCGTGCGTCAAGAGCTTTGGAGGCTTTGGAGAAATCGATTGTAGAGCGTGCAGGAGCTGAAGCTACACAGAACCTGCATAAGGTACCCATGCGGCACTCACTACAACTTTTGGTTCCCTGTAGTATTGACTAATTTGCAGAACGATAATAGTGATTGATTTTCCTTTGTGGTATAGGAAAACATGATGCTCAAGGAGCAACTGACTGTTGTTCTGCGAGAGAATGCTGTGCTGAAGCGGGCAGTTGCCATTCAACATGAGCGCCAAAAGGAGTTTGATGAGAGGTCGCACGAGGTCCAGAGCTTGAAGCAACTTGTTTTGCAGTACCAGGAGCAAGTTAGGACTCTAGAGGTGATATTCCTAGTCCTGTCTTCAACTATGCTTCTTTTCCTGTGTGATATATCAACTGAAGAAATGTTTGGTGTCTGTGACCATACATTTGCAGATAAACAACTATGCCCTCACAATGCACCTCAAGCAGGCTCAGCAGAACAGCTCCATACCTGGGCGTTTCAACCCGGATGTCTTCTAAAGCATAGCTGCTGAACGGTCTGCCCCAGATTAATAACCTATGAAGATATTCTGTTTTACCAACTGCCCCTGAAATGGGGATACGGGATAGGTGGATTCACCGCCCATGGGTCCAAAATTTTCAAGTTACGGTTTGATTTAAACGTGTTGCTTTCATGCAATTGGCCACCAAATATATTGTGTTTCCACTTTTCCGTGTTTGGTTTATTTGATCCATGGCTAATATATTCGTCACTGAAAGATTACTATATCTCGTTGTAGGTCAGTTTTTTTTTTAGAAAATGGAAAAAAGTTTGCTCCCTACGACCGCACTTAGCCAAGTTCTTACAAGCTAAGGTCCCGTTAGGCATAGCTTCACTTCTCCGGTGAAGCCGTTTCGGCTTCAGCTCCATCGGGTGAGCTGGAACAATTTTGGTAAATCATTTGGCAAATAACTTCACACGTAGAGCTTCTTAAAATATGCTCTCACATATGGATTGAATTATCTAAAAGCTTATTCTCTAAATAAATTCAAATATAAGCCATCTGTCTTAAATAATCCACATAACCACCAACCACCTTCGTTTTAAAGTTGATTCCAATGTGAGTTTGGCATCCTTGCTTTGAATTTGATTTCGACGTGTAGAGTTTTGTGATATATAAACCTAGTGAGAATGTTAAAAATAATCCTTAGCCACCTTCATTTAGACTTAGATACTCCATATGATTTGGTTTACAAGACGTAATATGATATGATACGATCTCTTAAATTACATTTTAACCATTTATTTATTTTATATTGTATTGCCTATGATTATAAACTTGTGATTATTGGATATTATATTTAATTTTAAATCTAATCTAATTTTATACTCTTATAAAGCAAAACCCTACTGCTATATTTCTTTTTGATTTCGTGAGGCCAGGTCATCAATGGTGCCTCGCCACCGTCTAGGGCCCACTTCTGTCCACCTACGTTGATGCGGCAATGCCTACTCTACTTCTTCTACCGTCACCACTAGGGCCAACAAGAGCCCTTTCATGTATGCGCCAGGAAGCTAAACTGACAGCCTATCCCCATGGCAGGCATTCGCAACCATCGTTACTAAGATTGTCTCCGACAACCACGACCCAAAATACAAGATCCATTCATCCTTTAGGTATCGCTATAGGCAAATGTTTCAATATATATTTTTGATCTTCTCAAACAATAAGACCCAAAAGACAACTATTTCTGCAAATAGATCTTCAGGAGAGAGGATACTCAGATTTGGGTTATGCCTCTCCTAACACATCAAATGAGTCTTCCATATAGGTACTCTGTGGGAGGCTATAAGTACTGTATTAGAGACCCATTTTAAATTTAGCTTCCGCGACACGTCTCCTGTTGGAGGCCGCGTAACGCATACAAGAATAGGACAGCATGTAAATTGCTTCGATCTCCACCACTGGGCCAGCCAAATGCATGGCCTTTCTTTTATGTTCTTTAATTCCACGCATAGCTCAACAGGCAGCATGCAAATCCATGGAAACTGAAAATCACCAATTGCTTACTAGCAGTCATGCTTAACAGGAAGATTATACAATGGCAACTGATATGCACAGGTAGGACTATGCCTGCAATATTAAATTTTTAGTTCGGTTTTCCTTATCTCCTCTCTTCACTTTCACCCTAATAAGTAAATAAAAAAAAAGGTCATGTCAAGTAGCATTATTAAATCTTCAGGATCATGTACATCGTTCCCATCAAATTATCTAAGAAAATGATGTCACCATCCATCATATATACTGTAGAGTATCATTAAATATATCATAAAATTTGATTTCATCTTGTTAGCAATAGTTTTTGGATTTTCTTTTGTGCACATTCCTATATAGTGGTGATCCATGCAAATCCCGCGGCAATATGCAGGGTATTCATCTATTAGTATCAAATTTGTATTACAATAATTACATTTTGTTTTGACCAAACTATTGGTCAAAGATTGTGCGCCTTATACACTGAGGCCCCGTTCGCTTGTCTTAAAAATGGCTTGTTCGGCTTTTTTTTTAGCCGGAACAGTGTTTTTCTCTCACAACAATTCAACCGGAATATTGTTTTTCTGCCAGTTTCAGCCTTTCAAACCAGCGAACGAGGCTTGAATTGGAAGAAGTATATTGGTATTTGGTAGATGTGGCATTTGTATTCTTGTATCGATTATAAGAGTCGGTGTGTTTGTTTTATCTTCATCTTTAACAGGTTGAATCTTTTATCAGGAATTTGAAACAAATACCCTCTTAGTCAGCCTTTTTTTAATAATAATAACATGAAACCTTCACCTCTACTCCCAAATCCCAAAAGCATTCAGAAAAATCTACACATTATGAACAGGAACGCGTACGGTGGCTTGCAGCCACAGGTCGTTCTTCCTCCTCGCCGTGATCCCGAGCCCTTCGGCCATGTCCACCTCCTCCGGCGCAGCGCCACCGAGTAGCGCCCAGTCGAAGTGGAAGAGGAGGCTAGCGAGACCGAGCTCCATGACGGCGAGGCCAAGGCCCAGCTTAGATGCAAATTTTTTTTGCAAAATGAACATGGTAGCATTTTTATTGTTATTTGACAATTAGTGTCCAATCATAGTCTAATTAGACTTAAAAGATTCGTCTTGTGGATTTCTTTTAAATTGTGTAATTAGTTTTATTTTTTATTTATATTTAA
Source organism: Miscanthus floridulus (assembly GCF_019320115.1). Lineage (NCBI taxonomy): Eukaryota > Viridiplantae > Streptophyta > Magnoliopsida > Poales > Poaceae > Miscanthus > Miscanthus floridulus. Next base: position 89,918,245 of record NC_089598.1, on the reverse strand, counting down.
TGCTTCATACATGTGTTCAAAAATTTGATGTGACGAAAAATCTTGAAAAATTTGACAAAACGAAGTGGAACTAAACAGGGACCAAGCGCTATGCCGGGGCAGATCCTGCGTCCGGCGCCGAACGGCACGAACTCGAAGTCCGTGCCCCTGAAGTCCACCTCCGCCCTGGAGCCGCCGTCCTCGAACCTCTCCGGCCTGAACTCGTCGGGGCCCCAGCTCGCGGCGTCCCGGCCGATCGCCCAAGCGTTGACCAGCACCATGGCACCCCTGGGCACGTCGTACCCGAGGACGCCGCGCGTCTCCTCCTGGCACTCACGCGGGAGAAGCAGCGGCACTGCAGCGTGCAGACGCAGAGTCTCCTTAATGACCAGCTGCAGGTAATGCATCTTTGGCAGAGCGTCCTCCGGCACGCGGTTTTAGCCGGCGAGCACGCGACGCACTTCGGCCTGCGCCTTGCGCAGCGCCGCCGGGTGCCGCATCAGCTCAGCCATGGCCCACTGCAGCGTCGTCGACGTCGTCTCGCTCCCCGCGCTGAAAAGATCCTAAGTGCACGGCGCCCCATTCAGAAAAAAATACAATCTCGTCAATGTCGTCGGAGTGACGATCGTCGAACACATTGGGGGAGAAGAGAGCTGAGCTTACGATGATCACGGCGCGGATGATGCCCATGTCGAGGGAGACCTGCAGGCCGCCGTCCTTCTGGATCCTCAGAGGTCGTCCTCGTCGTTTCCAGCACCGGCCGCCCGCCTCTCCTGGTGCTCCGCGATGACGCCGTCCATGAGCCGTGTCATCTCGCGGTGGTGCGCTTCTGCGGCGCGCGCCGCCCCGCTGAACGCTCGCGCGAGCCTGGACGATGGGAACACGTCGGCGAGGCTGAACCCCGCGGCCACCCTGACGCCCTTGTCCAGCTTCTCTAGGAACGCGTCGCGGTCCCTGATCTGGCCGCCCACCACGGCGTGCACGACCGCGTCGGTGACGTACGAGGCGAGGAGGGCGCTGACGTTCACGGGCTTGGACGACGACGACGACGACGCGACGGACGCGACGAGGCTGGCGGCCTCGGCCTCGCGCCCACCGCGGAGGGACCGCACGCGCCGCGCGCTGAGCAGCTCGGTGACGCAGAGCTTGCAGAGCTGGCGCCAGTGCTCGCCGTGCGGCGCGAACGCGACGCCGAGGCCGTCCCGGGTGAGCTCCCTGAGGGTGGCGGTCCGGGGCCGCGTCGCGAACGCGGCGTCGTGTGTCCTCATGACCTCCCGGGCCGCGTCGGGCGACGACACCACGACGACGGGGAGCTCGCCCAGGCGGAGCAGCATGAGCGGGCCGTGCCGCCTCGCCAGGTCACGCATGGCGCGGTGCGGGAGCGCGCCCACGAGGTGGTGAAGGCTGCCGATGACCGGGAGCTGCCATGGGCCGGGAGGTGGTTTATAGCCGTGTTTGCGCCGCCGGAGCTTGACGGCGAGGAGCGGCAGCAGCAGGATCGTTGCCCAGAAGAAGTAATGGTAGGATGGCTCGAGTTCTTGGTCCATGATTTGGGTTGCATATCTGATTGTTCCTCGAGGTAAGTAGTACATAGTAGAGTTCATTCTAAGTGTAGTGCATAGACGATTCAAGTCGGCAAAACAAAATTCCATGAAATGAGATGCCGCGTGGAGGAGCAGGTGAATGGCGAGTGAACTATATAATATGGAGATTTGCATTCAGATCTAGAAGCAATGTGGTAAATAATGCGTGCACGGAGAAGATAGAGCAATGTTGAATAAAAATACAAATTGTTTATTATGCGCTCCAATGCTAAAGGTGCTTTAGTTGGTTGCTAGCTGTAATTCGAAACCCACACGCGCCCATCAAAACATTTCCAATGGTGCTGTTAGTACCAATTCTCAACAAATCATATCTGGGACTGGGAGTAAATCCTTTCTCAGTTAGGGGGAGCTTTGATGGGGAACAGTCTCGATTCGATCGATAAATTAAAACAAATCGTACATGAATGTTTGAACTCCGTCAAATTTTGCTCGCTTACATCAAGAGCAACTATAATCTAAAGAGAATCCAGACTAACACAAACTAATTGCAATAACACATGAACATGTCCTTTGATTATCTCCCTCTACAGACAATCTAACATAAACTAATTGCAACACCACATGGACATGGCCTGTCTTTGATCGTCTTTCTCCTTAGCTGGAAGAGAGAAAAATGATATTTTGCAGTTTCAGGATCTTGTGGATTAAGCTCCAAGCTTGACTCGTAAGTTGTAGCAGCAGTATGTAGTGATTAGAGGACATGTCCTTTCTGACAACCGTATCGATTAGAAGACATCTGGATTGCGATGCCAATAGGTGTTTCTGCATTGGTTCACATTTTGAAGATGAAATGACAAGGCATTGTTCTTCTCCTGGATGGTAAGGATGAGAAGGTTAGTACGAGTAGGTAGATAAAATACAGGTTAAGCATTATAGCAATGATTTCACAGAACCTACCTCTAACACCTTGATCTGCTTCTGGTACTTCTCGAGAATCTGGTTGAATTGAGATCGCTCCTGCACCATCTCTTGATACTCCTTGAGTCGGTTGTGCTGTATGAGGAATGCACGCTTCAGAACGCCGTTCTGGTGAAGCAGGGATCCCAGCATCTGCTTCACTATCTTGTGCTCCTGGATTGACAACAAAAATTCAGGTCAGCTTGGGAGGAAGGAGAACTATAAGCATTATTAAACATGGTTCATAATAATACAATAAAGAAGTATTTAACTTTAGGCAATCTTGATACCTTGTTCACTTTGTTTTTTTCATCTGGGCTACTCCTAGCAGCAGATTTTTCCAACAGGTTGAGTATCTTGAAGGCGCGATTCTTGGCATCAGTCAAATCTGAAGCAGAGGACATCTCCTTGACAATGAGCTCTGCCCATCCAGAGCAATTGGTGGGAATGGTTTCCACTATCAGGTCAACTGCAATAGCCATTGATGCAGTAAGGTTTATGTTAACGGTAGCTGATTTTAAATGATTAAATAAATTTGGTTGCATGAAAGTATGTTGAGATATTAAACATGGCCGCATACCATCGGATTCAGATAGGATGCTATCGCCTTCCTCGTTGTCAGATGGAACATGGTTCATGGCAGAAGCAGATTCTGTGCCTCTTTCTGCCAAATAATCTTTGTATGCTCTGATTGCAGCATCCAAGACATCTCCTGACGCTTGTAAATAGTTTTGTAGAACCTGTAAATTAACGGGAAAAATGATTTTAGGTGCACAAATCCTAACTAGTACTAATTTGTGTAGGATAAGAAAACACATGGCTGAAGATATTCATTGGTACAGTACTGTAGTACCAATTGGTAAGGACACCAGTTTATGTTCGATGCATCGATTGAACTCCAAAAGAGGACAGAATTTTCGAAATCAAGTTTATTAGATAGTATATATCACGGTAGCTAATGGCAGGGCCTCATTGGCTTGACCTCTTGCCTATCGGCGTACTCTAAGCCTGTTCGCCGTGATTGATTATTAGGACTAATATAAACAATCCATGTATCAAATAAATTAAACGCACACGTACGTACATGGACGCACCTGCGGATCCTCGCCGGGGAAGATGAGATGGAGCGCCTCGACCGGGTCGAACTCGAGCGGGAAGCTGAGTCCGAGGTCGGCGGCAACAATCGACGACGAGCACCGGCCGCGCTTGGTCTGCAGGAGCGGCAGGTCGGCGGCGGGGAACGAGAAGGGGTCGTCGAGGAAGGCGGCGGCCGTCCCTCGCTTCCGGCTTGCCACGGCTGTCGCCGCCATGAGAGGGTGGAGGTAGTAGGGATAGGGTTCCGCCCGCGACGGTCGGGATCGCCCCGCTAGCTCCTTGGATTTGTTCGGATTGAGGATTCAACTGAAGGTGCAGTGGAAGTTGCGGAGTGATTTCACGACCGCTCGCGGGGGGCGTGGATATATATAAGCGGTCGCGGCGGTCGGGCTCGGGTCGCGCGGAAGGCGGACTCTTGGAGGACACGGCCGATGGGACATCGACTCGATCGCGACCGTCCATGGGTCCCACCAGCTCGGACTTTTCGTGTACAGGTCTTGTTTGCGTGCCCTTAAATCCAGTTTGATCCGCTTCTTTTTTCATCCAGAGCAGTATTTTCATATCATAAATTTTTTTAATTCATCCAAATTCCTCCTAACGAACGATGCCATAATTTAACAACGGCACCCTCTCAGAGTTTCTTTTGGAATGCAGATCGGAGTTTCCTTTTTCCTAGACTACCGAGGTGTCCAAAGTTAAGAAAACTTAATATTCGACGTCGCCTTTCTTCTCTCTTCCCTGTAGCCGACCAGCGAAGGCACGGCCGCCATCGTGGCATCGTCCCGCCCGGCGGCGGCGCCACGACGTCGCGGACTAGCGAATCCGGGCGCGCCAGCAAACTGCGCCCTGCATCGCGAGCATCCCCGTGCGCCGTGCGCGGCATCTACACCATGCCGTCGCCCCGGCGGCCGGGCATATTGCCGAGCGGACGGCATGCGGCCACCAGATCCGCCCGTCAGACCTGTTTCTGGTCCAGCCCAAGCCAGACATCAGCCCAGTTAGCAAACAGCAACAGTACCACGTTGGACCCAGCAAGAACGAACCGAACTGGGACGCATCAGCACCAGCGCTGAGTAGCCACGTCCCAATGGAAAAAAAAATCCAGTTCATACTGGATGCACACACGGTCGATGCAAACTGCCATCCACGCCATATAAAGCTGCCGACCAACTACATGCGACGCCCGCGGGCCGAGCGCGTGTGCGCTGTTGGATGAAACTGGACACGTGGCAGCTACGGCATGTATGGGACTACTAGTGCGCCCCATTCATCGGAACCAGACCAGTGTTGGCCAAGTCAAGGGTCAACGTTAGCCATTGATCGTGTGATCTACTGTGGGCCTCATCTGTCAGCCGACCCACACCGTTAGCATCGGCGTGACATAATCTTGCCACTTATCCTATCACAGGTCACCACGTGTCTCTCTCTGGTTCTGCCACGTTTCATCGTAGTAGCGTGCCATGTGTCCTTGTCCTTTGCCATTTTATTTAAAAAATTGTTAGTGTTCATAAGTTATTCAATGATGTAGCATACAATTTAAGCACAACTATTAGGAGAAATTGATGTGAAGATGTTACATAGACTTTTTTGAATGCAAAACATTTTACTGGAACTAGCCAAAACAAGACTTTCTGCTAGCACCATCCACTTCACACTGCACAAAAAAGCACAACCCACATAGGCACATGGTATCTGAACAACACTATGCACAACCATCACAACTATCCCAAGAAAAGCATTACTTGACGCAAGGGAGGACACTTGCCATCCCATGCCTCCTGCTACTATGCAAACCCCAAGCACATAGGGGCGCAATAGGCGAATGCAGCCACATGTCAAAGGTGCAAAGCGGCAAAGGGGAGACCCCAACCACACCGAAATGTATCTGCTACCGGGTCATCGGTGCCATGTGTGCACATATGTGGCCGCCACCGTCGAACCTGAGTAGCCTCTGGATTCCCTAGTTATGCCTAGCACCACAGGTGGAGCTACATAGAGGCCAGAGTGGGTCATGGCCCCCTCTTGGCATTGATTTTTCTTAATGATGTGTTATGGTTAATGCTTAAGGAGTCTTAGAAAATTGCACACTTGAAAGAACTTAAATATTGTTGGCCCCTTCTTAAATCCCATTTAAGATCTACCGCTAGGCTAGCACCCACCCTACCTTGCCATCTCTGATGTGAGAGAATCTAACTGGGGAACCTGCAATCTAGGTTGCAGCCTGCAAGGATCTAGATCTGCTGGCCCAAGATCGAGAAGTCTAGGACAAGTCAACGTCCCTAGGGTCTGATCTCAGCCGGTCGTTGCGGATCCAATGGTAGCCCCACCAAAGTCTCTGTTGGTATTTCTTAACGAATGCAGAAAGATTCCGCAAGCACACAGAATTACCGTTGTAGCTTTCACTCGGAAGTATTCAGGGTATCATATTTTCCACAAGGAACGGAGCTACTTCTTCTAGCTAATTTGTCCAAGGACAACACAAGGGTAAAGTTGGAAACGGTAGAAATGGATTCCTATGGCATTTGGGTCTAAGGACAGGTATTAACTCTACTTTCACTTGCTTACTTCAGGCACCGGAGCGCACCTGGTCTGCCAGGTGATACCGGCATACGACTCTACACCATATCCGAACGTGGGGGATTACGAAGGATGGATAGGGCTGTCACCACCTACCGCCTACCCCTCAACCGGAGGATACGAGGCAAACGAAGATAGCCTCTAGCCTAGACACCACGTCTATGCTATCGACTACTACTCTAGCGTTGCGCATGGTTATCCGTCTTTATCAAGACTCTCTACTAGAGTATCCGCCATGAGGACGGACGATGAACCCGCAAACAAGTAAGAATAGAGCTTAACTAATTAAAAGACTTATAACCATAAGAAACATGAACACTCACTTAGCGAAAAGCTCTGTTGAGGCACCGGTGCTCATCGATGTACAAGCTTGGGGAGATACCGACAAGTCCAACACTTCCCCATACTCTTCCCTCACATCTCTCCCAAATACTCAATTCTACTAGCTATGGCCTAAGCCTTGGAGTGATGCTCAAGTGTGGTGCTCTTTCCCTTGGTGTGTTGTTGTTGAAGGCGGAGAGGAGAGTCTCTCTTTATAGGTGGAGAGGAGGGGGTCATGTGAAAAATGATTCATCCCCTCATGGAAGGCACCAAACTGACTTCCAAGTACATTGAAACTGGGTGACACTAGCATACCGACAGTTGGGCAAGGCGGTAAGAAGCAACCGACTGAATTCTAGGCCAAACGGGGCTGGTGGGGGTGCGGCCGCACCATGGCCTGCTCCGAATCAGCCCATCTTCATTGGGCTGCCTCTTGTTATCTTCTGGACTTGGCCCATGGTTGTGTTGCGCAGAGTTAAGTTGGTTTGTCTTGCTTTTAGGCTCGTCCTCCACTTGTTTTGGGCTTGGATTCACTTTGCATTGGCCTTCTCCCCCTTGAGCTCTTTTGCCTTGCGCAAGATGGCATTACGCTTTGTCTCTTTGCGCATTTTAGGGTATGTTTTCCATGGTTTTCATATAAGTCCCTACAAAAGTCAATTCACAAAAACTTGTGGAAAGATGTTAGTTTTAAACCCTATCACTAAGTTTGGTGTTTATTTGGTTGGATTTTATGTAAAGATTGGCGGTTGAAAATATGAGTTAAGGACCGCCAACAAACTTTCCCACACTTAGCCCTCTGCTCGTCCTTGAGTAAAGTTAATGACTAAGATGGGTCATCTCCTTGATATGTGTAACACCCTAAAAATTGCCTCTTTTGAAATAGAGTTAAAATGATTTAATTTGGAATTTTTGTGCACATGAAATATAGAAAATAAATTTTTTCATTAATTTAAAATACATCATAAGGTAGCAACATGTATGAGCATACATGCCATTGCATTTGATTTTATTGGTTGAGTGACTTTAATTGAAAAGTCAAAATGGTTAAAATGCTTTTGAAATGAAATTGAAAATGACTTTGAAATAAAAGGAAAGAAAGAAAAGGAATTAGAAAATATAAGAACTTAAAAAGTTATTTTTGGAAACTTACCGAAAATTGGTTCATCTATGTTGGAATTAGAAAGTATATTGAAATCATATTTATGCTTGATTTTGTTCATATTTGAAATGGTTTTGAATTAAGAAAAGAAATAGAATTCAGAAATAGAAAATGATTTTTATTTGAAAAATATCCCTTCTTTCCTTTTCAGCCCAGCTAGTCGCCTGGCCTAGTTTCCCCGGCCCGCTCCTTTCTTCTTCCCGGCCTTGGCCCAGCTGCCCCTTCCTTTCCCTCCTTCGGCCTGCCTCGCGTAGCTGCTTGGCCTGATCTGCTTGGCGGCCCACCGTTCCGCGCGGCGTAGCCCACCAACGCGGCCCGCTCGACCTACGCCCGCATCGCACACGCGCCGTCCGCTCCTCCCTTTCACTGCGTCGCTGGCCCACGTCGTCAGACGCCCGCACGCGCTGCTCCTTCTCCCTCTCGCTGTGACCCAGGTCCCACTCGTCAGCGCTGTCGTCCCCTTCCCTTTCCTTCTTCCCCACGCTCCCCTTCCTTTCTTGACCCGGCGATGGCGTGGCCAAACTTGGCAAGTTGCCAGCGCCGTCTCTCCCGCAAGGAAAGCGACCAATCACCTCAGCGCGCCTCGCTCCCCTTCCTTGTATGCCGCCCCTGCCCGCCTATAAAGCTCCAGCCGAGCCCCCGTCTTCTCCCCTTTCCTCTACGCGCGTCCAACATCTCACCGCTACCGGCCATCCACCGCTCCCGAGCGCTATCCATGACACCGACGCGCCCATGAGCACCGCCGTACTCCCCCGTGCCCGTAGGTACCTCCACTTCGCGGTTTTGGTCTCGATTTCATCGGATTCAACCTCACCCGCGCGTCTTCCTCTCTCTCTAGCCACCACTGCCATTGACGACTCGCTTCAGAGGCTCCCCAGACGCCGTGCTCCATTCCAATCGCATCTCGGTGAGCCACTCGTCCTCCCCATGCCATCCGTTCATCGATTAGCGCCCTAGAACACTGTAGCACCAAACAACCAAGCCGCCGGCCATGGCGCCGCCGCGGGACCAACGCTTCAACATCCCCCTCACCTCGGTAGCGCCCCCAATGTGTTCGCGAGAGCCTGTAGATCGATTAGGTGCGCTCACTTTGTCATGAGATGGCTGGAATCACCGCCCCGACGTCCACCGGCGAGTTCGGCACACCGGCAACAATGGCGCTGTCGTCATGAGCTTCTTCCCCGGTGACCCTCTGCTTCCATCATGCCTACGCCATCAGATTTGGAACGAGCGGACCAAATTAGATACCCCTTTGGGGATTATAATCGGTCCACCGTGGACCCGTGGACACGGTCCACAGCGACGCGTCAGCACTGGCCCGCGCACGCGTGGCACACCACACCACTCACACACCGCCACATGGCTGCCCAGTCAACATCGTAGTCAACCCGCAGTCAAAGCCACGCACGTTTTGCAGAATAGCCCCCTGTTTTCGGTGAATTAACCCACAGTCCATAATAGTTTAAAATAAATACAAATCAGCCCTGTTTTTATTCACTTTAGACCCTATGTTTTCTAGAAATAGTATGCACAGTCCAAAATACATTTAAATTCAGAATTTTAATTGTTTTAATTCAAAAATGAGTTCAAATATTTACAGAAATGCCACTGAACCTTATTTCATGCATAACTTTTGCGTTTTAATTCTGATTTGACCCATTCAAATTGCGTTAGGATCGTATTTATGTTTTCTATGCTTTTATACAACTGTTTGGCATGTTTTCAATTCATGAGTAGATTTAATCTATTATTTAACTAAAGCAAAACTTGTTTAAATCGTAACTTATTTATTTTAACTTTGAAATAGTCCGTTCAAGTTGCGTTTGTTTCATAACGACAAAATCTACGCATTAGTAATGATGTTTACTATATTACTATTTCATGAAAATCATGGTTTAAATCATATCTTGATTAATGGTTATGCAACTAGGTTTTATACATAAAATATGATTTGTTTTACTTTTGTTTTATAATTTAAATCTAAAATTAACTTAATTTAATCCATATTGTTTATAAAATATCTTTTGTATATAAATTCATATGGTTAACATAAATGAAGCCTATAGTTTTCTTTTCCACACATTAAGTAAATCTTTTGGTAGATGTATCTTTTTCATCGTAGCTTCTATTAGCGTGCTTCTCGCGACTGTGTGTTCATAGCAATACGTAGAATCGTGTTTCAATCTCTTTCACTTATTTTTCTATGAATGATGTATTGTTCTGATATAGATGCAATTGTATGCTATGCATGCATGTGTATGGATGTTTGTGTGGTGTTCTACGAATTATGTCCAGTCGGTGAGATACACGTGGAGATCCAAGAAGAAGAAAAGGACATCGAAGAATAAAGCTTACCGAAGGATTGGTGTGTAAGGCAAGTATAGCATGGGACTATCCTTGTTACCTATTCACATTTAAACACTTAATTCATATTGCATGTGTCAACCTTGTTGCCAAATAGGATATCCTAGATATTTGATAACTTGTACCTTGATACCTTTGGGATATTGCATGGGATAGTTTTTGCTAGTGCTTAATCAAAACCATGATCTTGTAACTTGACTAATGGTATATGTAATAAATATTAAAATATGACTTTTTAGTAACATGGAAACAGGGGGCTGAAGTGTTTATATGCTTCAGATTCCTCTCCCTAAGGACTTATCTATAAGCGATCATCTGGGACTTACAGTACAACTATGAGGGCCATATGGCTCTGGCTTTAGCTCAGTATGAGGATCTTTTCTAGCTTGTTAGTGATTGCCTTTAAGGCATAGGTATGTTTCCTTTACTGCTGGGAAGTGTGTACCATGCTGCGATGCCCATGCGTGCCACTCCTAGAGATGGGCCACATATGCCTAGCGGCCCTAACTTGTTAGACGAATTCTTTGAAAGGCTTCATAGTGAACCCTACTGACCTTCCTTGGAAGTGGGTCAAGAGATTAGCTACCTCAGGCGAAAGGGTAAATCACGACTCATAGTGAACGTGTACAACCTCTGCAGAGTGTGAAACTGTTATAACAGCCGTGCTCACGAACACGAGCGGCCTTGGACCCTTATGGAATAGAGATGATCACTATTGGATAATGGTACTAATGATCAACTGTTTATGCTATACATTATTCATGTTTACCTGATCATGTGTTTATGGGAATGATAAATTCTTTGCCACCCAACTGCTTAAAAAGATGATCTATTAAAGCTAATCGCAGTAAACCAGTGTCAGCCCTTTTGAGCCTCATGAACCCCATGATATAATTGTTAAGTACGACATGTACTTACGCTTATTTTACTTTTCTATACTTTGGATAAAAATCCCGAATGGGTACCAGATTGCTGGTTTGGAGGAGTTAGGCTTGTGGTCAACCAGTTAGTCGTCCCTATGGTTTTGGAGTCTTTGCCTGAAGATCAGAGTCAACTTTCCGCTGTCTTTACTCTGAGGTTATATTCTTTTTACTAATACGTTATGTAATAAGTATTGTCTCTTGATATTACCCTGATTTGTGGCTATATGTGAGATTTGACTTCCTGGGCTTATATATAGTGTGTATCTGGTTTTTGTCTTTAAAACCGGGTGCTAAAAAGTGGTATCAGAGCAATGCTGACTGTAGAACGCAAGCCTAGATAGAACTGGACGTATTAGAATGCTTTCATCTTTGCTTAGTTCTTGTTTTCTCTCCAACCTTGTTATTTTCTAAAATTTATGCTCACTTCAGCCTCTGTCTGTTATGAAAACTTTATCTCTATTCTCAATCCTTTATCTTTGTCTATATAGATGGATCGTAATGAGAAGACCACCAGCATCAGAGATTAGGAGGACCAAGCTATGTTGCCCTTGACTGCATTCGGCAAGGAGAAGCTTGTAGCTATGCAACAACAAGCACCAGAAGGAATGACTCAACCTAGGAGTTTTCAACAGTGCTTGCCACAAGGTCAAACCAACATACCAAAGGGACTAGTGAAGAGACAAGTAGTAGAAGCTTGGAAGAATATGAAGTCCAATGAAGATATTGGAAGAATGGCACATGAATGCCAGGATCACCCACAGCAGAAGCAAGAACAGAAGGTCTAGAAGAAACAGGAGCAAGGAAGTAAAACAAAGAGGAACTACATCCAAGGAAGATTGAATAATGTGGATATGACTACCACTCATGGAGCTAAGGAGGTTGTGTATGGTTTCATTCTAGTAAACTCAGCTTCCACCACAGTGCTATTTGATCCTAGAGCTTCACATTCGTTTATCTCTAGTGCATACGTAAAGGAACTTAAGATAACTATGCTTCCAATGAGGAGACCAGTGATAGTTAAGACCCCAAAAGGAGAAATGAAGGCAACCCACAAATGCCCAAGAGTTAGTCTTAACATCAAAGGAGTAAAATTTGAAGCAAACCTTATTGTATTAGAGTTAGTGGACATTGATGTCATTCTTAGAATGGGATGGATGTCAGCATGTAAAGGAGTGATCAAGTATGCCCAGCGTTCAGTGCTTCTAACAACACCATCAGGAGAAAGAATTGAGTATGAAGGTATTTAGCCTGTACCTGAGGACAATGTGGATAAGAAGAGAAAGGAGGTCTCACTAGAGTCAGAATTAGAAAGCAATCAACATTTGGGTTCTATTACATTGTCACATCCAGCTCCAATCCCTAGTCAGTTAAACTCAGAATCTAAAGAATTAGAAGTTTCTCAAGCTAAGGTTACTCTAGTCTTTCCACATGAGGTATGCATAGATGGGTGGACAATCACCTACATAGAGTTTCAACCCCGAAAGATCAAGCGAGCTAAAAAGCGGTCTAGTCAAACAAAGATGAACTTACAGAGTTAGCAAGCTGATAATACTCTAAGCAACAATTCTGTGGAGTATGACATCACTAAGGATCTAGCTCAGAGAAAGTGTTATCATTGCCAGCAGGAAGGACATTATGTTAAATCTTGCCCACAGAAGAATCAACAATTACACCAAGGAAGTAGTCAAAGTCAGATCACTACTGGACTGTTATTAGAAGGTGTCAGTGATAACCAACCTGAAAGAAGTAATTGGTGAGAGTGATGAATGAAGAAGTCATGCTAGACTATCCAAGATCCTTAGTTAAGGAATAGGAGTTGTGCCCCTTATGTAAAAAAAACGATAGTATCGCAAGTTGAGTCGATGAATGAGTTATGCATTTTTAAGTGCTTTGTCAAATTATCATTATGTTTATGCTTGTTTTGCATCTTTGTAATGATTGCAATGATCTTGTTGGGTGTTCCCACAATTTCATTTAGTTCATAGGTTTAAGGTATAAGGATTAACGAAATAAATAGTTGGGTTATGGTTTTCTTCGGTTTTTCCTATTCTGTCTTCGGAGCAGCCTGTCTTTATCGGTTCATATCTCTGATTTTGGATGATCAAAAACCCTGAGGAAATCCCGAACAACAGTAGACTTCAATCACAAGATGATGCAAGCTATGCTTTGGTATCCCCTACTCTACCTTATCTTAAGGGGGGTAGCCAAGTTGAGGAATTTGCAAGATGAAGTATCACATGTTCGAGTTTGCGCAGTGGAAGCGTGGTGGTGCCCAAAGATGCAAGAGAGAACTTAGGGTATTAAATAACGAGGTTTGGTTAGAGGGAAGTTATCCAAGACAAGCAAGATGTTGATAAATCTACCGGAGAAGCTTTTAAGTTAGTTTGGATCAAGCGACTTTAGCCAAGTGTTTGAAGGGGTCCAAGAGGTCAAAGTAAAACCTAAGTATTAGCTTTGTTAGATCAGGATGAGAGCTTTGTATCTACAATGATGCACCTTATCAAGGTGTGGGATGTGTCCTTATATGCGTAAGTTGAACTAACATGTTATCTGGAGTTATCCATTGCAATGCATGGAAGTACCATCTTCTTGAAGGTAAAAGTGACATCTAGGAGGATCACAAGAGTATATAGGACATCTTCACCAAGTTGGTCTTGAGCTTGTGATAACCTCGTTGGAATGAGATTAATTATGACTCGGAAAAGTGCTATCACTTCGAGAAGCGAAGTCATGGCCGATGCCCTTAGCAACGGAGAATTGTGCTAAGAAGGTTCGAGTGGCACTAAGGGTTAAGAGTTGTATTCCTAGTTCGAACAACTTAACTAGGATCATTAATGTTTTTAAGATTGGTGGTAGATTCTCCTTAGGACCAAGAACATAAGGAAGCTTTGTTGAAAGGTGAATATATGAGGAAAGAAAATTATGGCCTAGTGATTAGGGTTATCTGAGAGTTGTTCAAGGCACCTATCAAAGTTTTGGAATTAGTTAGGCAAATTACTTGGAGTAAGGGCAACAAGTATGCAAAGTAAAGTGGATCTTTATCAAGACGATGGAACTGCACGAGGAAGTAAAGAAGAATCCAAGGACAGAGTATTCCCATCTCTTAGTCGACGTCTTTTGAATCTCGAGGACGAGATTCATCTTACAGGGGGTAGCATTATAACACCCTAAAAATTGCCTCTTTTGAAATAGAGTTAAAATGATTTAAGTTGGAATTTTTGTGCACATGAAATATAGAAAATAAATTTTTTCATTAATTTAAAATACATCATAAGGTAGCAACATGTATGAGCATACATGCCATTGCATTTGATTTTATTGGTTGAGTGACTTTAATTGAAAAGTCAAAATGGTTAAAATACTTTTGAAATGAAATTGAAAATGGCTTTGAAATAAAAGGAAAGAAAGAAAAGGAATTAGAAAATGTAAGAACTTAAAAAGTTATTTTTGGAAACTTACCGAAAATTGGTTCATCTATGTTGGAATTAGAAAGTATATTGAAATCATATTTATGCTTGATTTGGTTCATATTTGAAATGGTTTTTAATTAAGAAAAGAAATAGAATTCAGAAATAGAAAAGGATTTTTATTTGAAAAATATCCCTTCTTTCCTTTTCAGCCCAGCTCCAAGGAGTCGGCCCAGCTAGTCGCTTGGCCCAGTTTCCCTGGCCCGCTCCTTTCTTCTTCCTGGCCTCGGCCTAGCTGCCCCTTCCTTTCCCACCTTCGGCCTGCCTCACGTAGCTGCTCGGCCTGATCTGCTCGGTGGCCCACCATTCCGTGCGGTGTAGCCCACCAACGCGGCCCGCTCGGCCTATGCCCGCATCGCACACGCGCCGTCCGCTCCTCCCTTGCACTGCGTCGCTGGCCCACGTCGTTAGACGCCCGCATGTGCTGCTCCTTCTCCCTCTCGCTACGACCCGAGTCCCACTCGTCAGTGCTACCGTCCCCTTCCCTTTCCTTCTTCCCCGCGCTCCCCTTCCTTTCTTGACCCGGCGATGGCGTGGTCAAACTTGGCAAGTCGCTAGCGCCGTCTCTCCCGCAAGGAAAGCGACCAATCACCTCAGCGTGCCCCGCTCCCCTTCCTTGTACGCCGCGCCCGCCTACCTATAAAGCTCCAGCCGAGCCCCCGTCTTCTCCCCTTTCCTCTGTGCGCGTCCAACATCTCACCGCCGCCGGCCATCCACCGCTCTCGAGTGCTATCCACGATGCCGACGCGCCCGTGAGCACCGCTGTACTCCCCCACACCCGTAGGTACCTCCACTTCGCGGTTTTGGTCTCGACTTCATCAGATTCAACCTCACCCACGCGTCTTCCTCTCTCTCCAGCCGCCACCACCATCGACGACTCGCTTCGGAGGCTCCTCGGACGCCGCGCTCCATTCCAATCGCATCTCGGTGAGCCACTCGTCCTCCCCATGCCATCCATTCATCGATTAGCGCCCTAGAACACTATAGCACTGAACAACCGAGCCACCGGCCATGGCGCCGCCATGGGACCAACGCTTCAACATCCCCCTCGCCTCGGTAGCGCCCCCAGTGTGTTCGTGAGAGCCTGTAGATCGATTAGGTGCGCTCACTTTGTCATGAGATGGCTGGAATCACCGCCCCGACGTCCACCGGCGAGTTCGGCACACCGACAACAGTCCCTTTCCCTTTCCTTCTTCCCCACGCTCCCCTTCCTTTCTTGACCCAGCGATGGCGTGGCCAAACTTGGCAAGTCGCTAGCGCCGTCTCTCCCGCAAGGAAAGCGACCAATCACCTCAGCGCGCCCCGCTCCCCTTCCTTGTACGCCGCGCCCGCCCGCCTATAAAGCTCCAGTCGAGCCCCCGTCTTCTCCCCTTTCCTCTATGCGCGTCCAACATCTCACCGCCGCTGGCCATCCACCGCTTCCGAGCGCTATCCACGATGCCGACGCGCCCGTGAGCACCGCCGTACTCCCCCGCGCTCGTAGGTACCTCCACTTCGTGGTTTTGGTCTCGACTTCATCGGATTCAACCTCACCCACGTGTCTTCCTCTCTCTCCAGCCACCATTGCCGTCAACGACTCGCTTCGGAGGCTCCCCGGACACCATGCTCCATTCCAATTGCATCTCGGTGAGCCACTCGTCCTCCCCATGCCATCCGTTCATCGATTAGCGCCCTAGAACACTGTAGCACCAAACAACCAAGCCGCCGGCCATGGCGCCGCCGCGGGACCAACGCTTCAACATCCCCCTCACCTCGGTAGCGCCCCAATGTGTTCGCGAGAGCCTGTAGATCGATTAGGTGCGCTCACTTTGTCATGAGATGGCTGGAATCACCGCCCCGACGTCCACCGGCGAGTTCGGCACACCGGCAACAATGGCGCCATCGTCATGAGCTTCTTCCCCGACGACCCTCTGCTTCCATCATGCCTACGCCAGTCAGATCTGGAACGAGCGGACCAAATTAGATACCCCTTCGGGGATTATAATCGGTCCACCGTGGACCCGTGGACACGGTTCACAGCGACGCGTCAGCACTGGCCCACGCACGCGTGGCACACCACACCACTCACACACCACCACGTGGCTGCCCAGTCAGCATCGTAGTCAACCCGCAGTCAAAGCCACGCACGTTTTGCAGAATAGCCCCCTGTTTTTGGTGAATTAACCTGCAGTCCATAACAGTTTAAAATAAATACAAATCAGTCCTATTTTTATTCACTTTAGACCCTGTGTTTTCCAAAAATAGTTTGCCCAGTCCAAAATACATTTAAATTCAGAATTTTAATTGTTTTAATTCAAAAATGAGTTCAAATATTTACAGAAATGCCACTAAACCTTATTTCATGCGTAACTTTTGTGTTTTAATTTCGATTTGACCCATTCAAATTGCGTTAGGATCGTATTTTGTTTTCTACGCGTTTATACAACTGTTTGGCATGTTTTCAACACTTAAAATTCATGAGTAGATTTAATGTATTATTTAACTAAAGCAAAACTTGTTTAAATCGTAACTTATTTATTTTAACTCTGAAATAGTCCGTTCAAGTTGTGTTTGTTTCATAACGACAAAATCTACACATTAGTAATGATGTTTACTATATTACTATTTCATGAAAATCATGGTTTAAATCATATCTTGATTAATGGTTATGCAACTAGGTTTTATACATAAAATATGATTTGTTTTACTTTTGTTTTATAATTTAAATCTAAAATTGACTTAATTTAATCCATATTGTTTATAAAATATCTTTTGTATATGAATTCATATAGTTAACATAAATGAAGCCTATAGTTTTCTTTTCCACGTATTAAGTAAATCTTTTGGTAGATGTATCTTTTTCATCGTAGCTTCTATTAGCGTGCTTCTCGCGACTGTGTGTTCGTAGCAATACGTAGAATCATGTTTCAATCTCTTTCACTTATTTTTCTATGATTGATGTACTTGTTCTGATATAGATGCAATTGTATGCTATGCATGTATGTGTATGGATGTTTGTGTGGTGTTCTACGAATTATGTCCAGTCGGTGAGATACACGTGGTGATCCAAGAAGAAGAAGGACATCGAAGAATAAAGCATTACCTGAAGGATTGGTGTGTAAGACAAGTATAGCATGGGAGTATCCTTGTTACCTATTCACATTTAAACACTTAATTCATATTGCATGTGTCAACCTTGTTGCCAAATAGGATATCCTAGATATTTGATAACTTGTACCTTGATACCTTTGGGATATTGCATGGGATAGTTTTTGCTAGTGCTTAATCAAAACCATGATCTTGTAACTTGACTAATGGTATATGTAATAAATATTAAAATATGACTTTTTAGTAACATGAAACAGGGGGCTGAAGTGTTTATATGCTTCAGATTCCTCTCCCTAAGGACTTATCTGTAAGCGATCATCTAGGACTTACAGTACAACTGTGAGGGCCATATGGCTCTGGCTTTAGCTCAGTATGAGGATCTTTTCTAGCTTGTTAGTGATTGCCTTTAAGGCGTAGGGTATGTTTCCTTTACTACTAGGAAGTGTGTACTGTGCTGCGATGCCCACGCGTGCCACTCCTAGAGATGGGCCACATATGCCTAGCGGCCCTAACTTGTTAGACGAATTCTTTGAAAGGCTTCATAATGAACCCTGCTGACCTTCCTTGGAAGTGGGTCAAGAGATTAGCTACCTCAGGCAAAAGGGTAAATCACGACTCATAGTGAACGTGTACAACCTCTGCAGAGTGTGAAACTGTTATAACAGCCGTGCTCACGAACACGAGCGGCCTTGGACCCTTATGGAATAGAGATGATCACTATTGGATAATGGTACTAATGATCAACTGTTTATGCTATACATTATTCATGTTTACCTGATCATGTGTTTATGGGAATGATAAATTCTTTGCCACCCAACTGCTTAAAAAGATGATCTATTAAAGCTAATCGCAGTAAACCAGTGTGAGCCCTTTTGAGCCTCATGAACCCCATGATATAATTGTTAAGTATGACATGTACTTACGCTTGTTTTACTTTTCTATACTTTGGATAAAAATCCCGGAATGGGTACCAGATTGCTGGTTTGGAGGAGTTAGGCTTGTGGTCAACCAGTCAGTCGTCCCTGTAGGTTTTGGAGTCTTCGCCTGAAGATCGGAGTCAACTTTTCGCTGTCTTTACTCTGAGGTTATTTTCTTTTTACTAATTACGTTATGTAATAAGTATTGTCTCTTGATATTACCCTGATTTGTGGCTATATGTGAGATTTGACTTCCTAGGCTCATATATAGTGTGTATCTGGTTTTTGTCTTTAAAACCTGGGTGCTACAATATGACATCTGCATACAAGTTATTCCAAGGTTCACCAGAACCTGTGAACTTTGGAGTATCTACCACATTATATTGGGTGATTGAATAATGGAACATCATGGATTCAAATCCCCTTGCATCAAAAAGCTAAGAAACTTGGGTTTTCATGTGAGTTTGAAAATGTAAACATAGTTTAGTTCCTCAAATGATTCTCTCAAATCGCTCATATATGTGTTTGGTTCCTTACCAAGGCATATCATAGTGTTGCCTTCTTTGTTTCCTACTTCTAAAAAGCTTATATGGATCTTTGGGTAGGGAAAGATATGAAGTCATACTTACTCTGCATATTTTGTTGAGTCAAAGCTTGGATCGAAGGAGAAAGATGTCATACCCTTAGATCAAGAAGTGCTTGTGTGTGGATAAACATTTCTAAATCTATACTATACTCCTTTTGTAGATATGATCCCTCTCTAGCTTTTTATTTTGAGATATGGCTATCATTATTTCCTTCTTTTTATGAGCCTTCATGTGCTCATCTCTTTTTTTTCAATACCTTGGGACCTTCATGCGTCCCTTTTTTATACTTTGGGACCTTTATGTGCCCCTATTTTTTCAATCCTTTTGCATAGCCTTTATGTCTCTTCTTTTAAACCACATATTTAGAGAGATAATTATCTTACAGAACTTGGAGTATTTTCCTATCAAATATTTTTTGTCTACTTCTAGTGTAGAGCAAAGTTTTAGGTGGATGGAAGCATGCTTTTGCTTACTCTCAGTGTAGGAGTAGCATGTATAGGTGGGTGTACGTGATCTTGATCTTGGGTGAATGACAACTTTCTCAACTAGGGGCAACGAGACTTGACAAAACTCAATGCAAGAATAAGTAGCATAATTTTGGAGGTTTTGATGCTCTTGGTAGGAATTTGAACATCATTGAGGAGCATCGTGTGAAAAATGATTCATCTCCTCATGGAAGGCACCAAACCCACCTCCAAGTACATTAAACCTAGGCGACACTAGTATACCGACGTTGGGCAAGGCGGTAAGAAGCAATCGACTGAATTCTAGGCCTAAAGAGGGCCGGTGGGGGTGCGGACCGCGCCATGGCATGCTCCGAATCAGCCCATCTTCATTGGGCTGCCTCTTATTATCTTCTGGACTTGGCCCATGGTGGTGTTGCGTAGAGTTGAGTTGGTTTGGCTTGCTTTTAGGCTTGTCCTCCACTTGTTTTGGTCCTAGATTCGCTTAGCATCGGCCCTCTCCCACTTGGGCTCTTTTGCCTTGTGCAAGATGACGTTAAGCTTTGTCTCTTTGCGCATTTTAGGGTATATTTTCCATGGTTTTTATATAAGTCCTCCTACAAATGACAATTCACCAAAACTTGTGGAAAGATGTTAGTTTTAAACTCTATCACTAAGTTTGGTGTTTATTTAGGTTGAATTTTATGTAAAGATTGGTAGTTGAAAATATGAGTTTGAGCAGCCCATTCCAGCCCACAGCGCCCATAAACAGTGACGACCGTCTCTTTTCACTTCTACCGTCATCTATCCCCATCGTCGCAGATGCGCTCCGCCTCTATCCTCGCCATCACTGGTGGTCTAACCCACACCATCCTGCCTCCCTCCCCTCGTTGCGGCACAGAGGTGTGGCCCTCCTAGTGGCTACAGCTCGTAGCCGACGCATTAGGTGTGCTCCCTGTCTAGGCTGTCACACACGCGGCTGCTGCTCGTCATCTACCAGTAGGAACTATCGCACTCAAGCCGTGCTCGCTGGTGAGATGTCGACGCTCCCCTCCATCATAGACAAGGTAGAGCCCCTTAAGCGCACGAGCTCTGGCTATGGAGATTGACTTGAGAGGCACAACCCCCTCTAGCTGTTGTTCAGCGGCACCTATCTTAGAGTATTAGCACTTTATGTTTTTTTATAGGAGCACTTTATGTTTGTAATCCACAACTGTGTAAGGATTGTTTCTGTATTGGAAGCATATAGGAAAAAATAGCAATTTTGTGCAGGAAATTTGTACATGAACTAGCAATTTTGTGCAAATATATTGTGTATAGGAACCAGAAAAAATAAGCAAGATGTATAGACTGCAATTATGGAATAAATTGTGCTCCTTTTTGCAAGTTCAGAGATATGTTCAGAACTAAGAATATATTACTGATTTATGCAAGTTCAGAGGCTTGACAAAATATAGTACTATTTTCTGGCATATGTTAGAATTAACAGGCTAAACTTTACACTTCAAGTAAAATACCAAAAGCTATTCTCCAGAACTAGCTCTATTACTAGAATTCAACATTGAGATCTTGCTCCCTGCAAAATAAAAGAGCAATTATTAAGCTCTATGTACAGATCCTCACTAGAAAGATGGAAGCTCTATGTATAGATCCTCACTAGAAAGATGGAAGATTGTAGTTTATAATTTTCTTTTAATAACTGAGAGTAGCTATGAATGGCCATGTAAGGTTCAGACATCCCTTCCTTGGGACAAGATGAAGCAACCTGATTTTCCGCGAAGGGAAATCCACTAGAGTCGAAGTGTATTATGACTGTTGTAGATCATATTACCCAAATTCCAGTCGAATACCACATCCATACAACTGATAATATCATAGTATAAATAGTGTGGGATTACATAAATTATTACATCACCGCATTGGCGGAATCAAAAGTAGCATTCATTCAGAACAGCTTGAAGATAAGATCGCCAAACTTGAGCGTATGGAACGAACCCCTCAACCGTCAAACTCCTTAGAGCTATACTCCTCAACAGAACCTATGTGCCAAAATTTATCAG